>NC_092685.1:30970865-31270865 GCF_964275005.1 Diadema setosum | reverse complement strand
GTACAATTTACACTGTCATGCCATGTTACGAGACAACTGCATGGTTATACGCATACTGATTGAAATGTGTAGACCCCTGACGGGACCCACAAAGATTTGAGCAAACCTTCCCCCTCCAATGGACAACATGGGCATCAAAAGAATATCTGCAAACAGATGATATGTACATGGGGCACTCCTGTTACAATGAACACGGTTACAATGGAACCTTGTTATAATGAGGTTGGATACAGCGAGTTACCTGATATAACGAAGTGATATTGCAGATCCTCTTCCTGTCATATTACGTTTTTATCCCTGATATAAGGAGGAAATTTCAGGTTCTCCAGTATTACAAAATTTTGTTCAAGTAAAAATTCAGGAGTCAAAATTATTAACATTAAAACATAAAAGTCTACGGTTCAAAATTCCCTTAAATTGCACAAAATTTTGATACAACAAAAGAAAACTGCTGGTCCAGAGGACTCTGATAGAAAGGGAATCTCCTGTATATGGAGACCAGAAAAAGATAATCCTCTGCTATTTGTAACATATCAATTGTTCAGCATGTTCAATTCGTTTTTCAAGACTGAAGGCATGTTTCAGTCATCTTACAGTAAAAAAAAAAAAAAAAAAAAAAAAAAAAAAAAAAAAAAAGTTAATACAAATCATATTCTGACAGCAATCTTACACAAGTTCATGGAAACTAAGATCAAATCACTTCATCCACTGTTTTGATGGGGTTGGTGTACTTCTTGATTACACACAATGCAAATTGTGCATAATTCATGTCTAGATCTCCCCACAGACTTGCAAGTTAGGATTTCCATGGAAACACATTTAAAACATCAATATCTCTCACAGAATGAACTTCCCTGTCAGAACTTTCAAGGCAAATTACACATACCATTTTCATGGTCTGTTACAGATGTACAATGTGTAGATAATTTCACTGGTACATCGAGCTTTAATGAACTTTCCATGCAATGACACCATGAATGCAAACAGTTCTACTGCATAACAGAAAAGTGTATAATTTCTGTTGTGTTCTATGAAAACATACACTCTACCAATCTTCACAGCAAACAACCCACCACCAATTCAATCAAACACTAACAAAAATATGTATTGCCTTACACATGTACAATGTATTTCAGAATAGTGAATGTAAAGTCAATCCCTATCTCAATCAACTGAAGTGTTCCAGTACCTTGAATTTCTGTAAAATGTGAATAATTTTGACCTTGGAAACAACTTAACATTTAAATTACCCTAATTAATGTAGACAAAATACATGCATGTAAACATGGGTGTACACTGTGTGTGTGTTGTCTGCTTTCATTCACTGGTCGGGAAGTTCATTCAATGTTGCATGTCACTTACAATGTAAATTTAATGAAACATAATTAGTATAAAATTAGTGCAAGATCAAACAGTACACAGCATTAAATATCTCACCAAAAACTAAAATATACAATACCTGTACATGTTGTGGTCTGCAATTTTGATGAAATTTATCACGATTATCCCTTGAAGCAAATACTACTGTATAGAGTTTGGAAACTTATACATGTACACGAATCTTCAAACTATACATCACTTACATGTAACTTAAATGTACATTATCATAATCAATGAAACAGTTTAAATGCAAACAAGCAAAGACAAATGGCATACAAGTGCAAACAAAGCTCTGGATCTGCAAGATACCATGATATCAGTCAAACAACAGAAAAGTCGAACCATTTTCTTCAGCCTTGCCCCTTGACATTTCGGGAAGTTGAGCTATGATGTATTCAGCAAAGCAGGTACGAGTCTTCATTTTCACTTCAAAATTAAAAAAACTGGAATGGTATACTGAATATAGTGTACATAATGTATGTATATGTAATGTTTTATCAAACAGTACATTCATCATTCTCATGAACTTTAAGAAAACTCTTGATTACAGTATTTGGAGTGACTATGACACAACTCCCATGCTCATTAAGCTGTGAATTGTCCTTTAGCACATTGCAATCCAATGGGAAGTTTGTGGTCTAGAAATTGAATGACATTGCTCAACAGAGTTTTTCTTGAAATGAATGAATTTGTGTTATCAATATAGTAAACAGCTTTAGTCCTAAGTGCATGAAAATTGGATAAATTTTTTTTTTGTTAAACCCAAAAGTATTGAAACAGGTGTCTTTTCATGAATATATTTCTGTGACTTAAATTCTGTAGCAAAAGTCTTATCTGGAATCTGTCACATCTGCTCAATATGGAAGCAGGTTTCTTAACTTCACAATCTCCCATTCCAGTGATGGCATACTCTTTACAGTGCGTTCTGATTTACAGAGCATTCTGAACAGTACTATTCTATCGTCAATTTTTGATAGCATTTTTTTTGGTGGTAAACTACAATACTTTTTGGTGGTTGGATAAGACTTGTGACTACACAATCATGCACTGCATGTGCACATGTATGGTATCATCACTTGTACACATGTAGTTGTACACAACACAAAATTGTCAAAAAATATATGTCAGCCTATTAAATTCCAAGGTGATACACCAGAAATGCTATGAACACCCCCCCCCCCTTCTTCCACTGCACTTTATTCAAAACAATACAGTACATAATTCTTTGTTGTTGTTCTGCCTTCTGGTACATCAAGAATCAAATGAGTAAATCTTAATGTAATGTTGAAATACCATCCAGGCTTTATGGAGATCAGTCATTTCTCTCAAAAAACTCTTTAGTATGTGGACGTATTTTCACTTCTTCTGAGTTTTTGGTAATTTGCTAGTGTTCATTGGTTTATTCTGCTCAATCAGTATGGCTTGATGTCTTTCACTCGCCCCCAGTGGATTCCATCACCAGACTGGCCAAACTTGACTGGTAGAATAAATGAAAGCCACCAGTAACGACCAAATACCTCACGGAGGTTGACCTGCGCACCAGCATCATACTCCGCATTTCTCTTGGACATTTCATAGCTGGTCTGTCCACGCAAGATCAAATTAAAGTGATGAAAGGCAAGCATGGTGCAGCCAATCCCGATCACAAGCACCGTGTAGAACATCGTCAAGATGAACAGCGGTTGGAGAGGGAAGGATCCGGCAAGCCACCTGATGACCGCAATGGGGTAGAGGTAATATGGCGTCTGCCATGACACAAAAGGCCCAATAACATGATTAAGGTACGTTGCATAGCACAGGAATGAAAAGAGGGTTGTGAGGGCACAGTAGAAGACAAACACAACAAAGTAACTGTGGTTTCTGTGCCCGGCGCATCGGCCCACAAAGAAGCAGTGCGAATCACGTTTCAGGACACACTTTGAGCAGACGACGCAGTGGTGGGCTCGTGGAGGCATGTACTGCTGGCAAGGAACACAGTATCCCCAGTTCTTTCCCCCCTCGGCTTTCGGCATTGTCAGGGTTCTTGCATCGTAAAATGTGTTTGTAATGAGGCAGAGGACATAGTTCATCATCATGCTGCAGAAAAAATACACAAAGATCCATGATGCAACTTTCCTCGTATAGCTTTCTTCTTCACTTCCCCAGACCTCTGGGATGGCCACGTACAGCGTTGTGTAGAACACTAGAACAGACATAATCCAATAATAAGCAATGCCACTGGTATTGGCTAGCTTCATAACTTGACGCTGATCTGGAATGGAGTCCAAAACGCTCTTACGGAGCTCGGCCAGTGACAACGTTGTCATGTTGAGAAGAGATATGTGTATCGTACACTGCAGCTAGATATCAAGTTCAAATGCTGTGCTGATCCAGTTAAGTTACTTTCACTCAGAGCAGCAGTGACACTCTCCTCTGGAACAGTCTGTCATGCTCATGTCAAGCCTTATAAGGTTAGTCTTGTTCTACACTCACTTGCTTTGGATCATCGTCTGATCAAATCTTTGATGACTAAATGAGTGAATGAGTGAGGGATTGATGATGAACTTGCCCGACCAGACGCTGTGACTGGGCGCATGGCCATAGGCTGTGTATAGTTAATGATGAACCATAAATAATTAGCACAGCTCATTACACTTTACTAGTAACTAGCTAGAGACAAGGAGGGCTTCTTTATACTGGCAGGATCCACGAGGACGAAGCGAATGTGAACATCAACAACAACTTGCCGAATTTGGTTGTCTGAAGTGAATCTGTGATGGCTTATAGGGCCAGGTAGCAAGAGTTATCGCCTTATCGGTTGAACTGATCAATATCTATGGAGACCAGCGACGCACATTATTTGCCTCTACATATTGTACCTACCTACACGTACGTGCACGCAATGCCTCACTACACACTCAACACTACACTGGTCTCATGTTCATTCAAGTCTTGCACTACACTTTCACAACGCGCCGAAAACACAACCGAATATGTCATCAATCACCACTTTGATAAAAGTAAACGCAATATATTCAATTTAATCTAAAAATTAATGTATATAAATTACATATAAAAATAATGTTCAACATATATAAATTGATGAAGAAGTATTCCGTAAGGGTTCGAAAATTTATTTTGCTATACTCTCCTCGGAAATGTCACTGAGATGGACGCGCGAAGTTTGTGTACGCTGGAGTCTGGGGAAGTCCCTGGCATGCACCTGTGCTGTGCCTATCATAACATACTTTGGTGACATGTGCCGATACATTGCATACGGACGCTACCACATATAACACACACATGCGCGCTACAAGTGTATTCTGAATTAATCAACGCAGTGCCGAGTTCGAGTCTCACGTTGGAGATCAGACCCAAAGGCAAGTAAGTACATATATGTACGTGTGTACAGTACTATCATTGACTATATCTACCGTAAACATGCAAATAGAATTATCTTTTAGTTTATGTAATCATGGCATATCAGGGGCGGATCCAGGAATTCTGAAAGGGGGTGGGGGGGGGGGACGCAAAGCAGTTTACATTTGGTGCCACTTCCGGATTCGATCAGCTGATACGAGAAAAGCAAAACCACAAACGGTTGTCCCCCCCCCTCCCCCCCCCCCATCTATCACTGTGGCATATGGACTGTCGTTGGGGTAGGGATATGTTCCGCCGCGCACCGCGCGGAGACTACGTCTACCATCTCAGCATCTGACTGCGGAATCCCCTCCTGCATAAAGTATTTAAAAAAAAGAGAGTAAAGTCAATAAAGATCTACTCCGGACAGATCGACAGTTTTGTTTTATTTTTTTTTTTCCGTCTATGCTAAGAGTTGGGGGGGGGGAGGGATACTCACTCGATATCTATGTTGTATCTATATACACGTACTGTATTTCTATCTCTATATAAAATTTTAGACTCTGGCTAGCTAGTAGTAAGTAAATATCTGGCTTTGAAAAAAAAAAAAGGACAGGCCAAATCATGATATCACTTATCAGTCGTCAGTCCTCTCTCATTCTGTGTGTGCGTCTCCACTATGTGCAAAGTCTGTCAGTCTATGGAGGTTGAAAGAAAACCCCGGCTATGACGAAACGAATGGCGGTGAATGGAGTGGTGGATTATTTCGCGATAATGCCAAAGGACCTAAATTAATAGCTGTAATTTCTCGTTTGGTGAAACATCTTTGAGACATGAGGGTAAAGGAAGTTGCAGTAGTAGGGCTGTTGTAGCAGCTAGAGTAGTCACATAATGATTTTTAAAAAATATCTTTGGAACAAATTGGAATTAAGTGACATTTATCACATGTGGGCCACCATGCAGTTTGCAATTAAAAAATGAAACTTTCATCATATTTTGAATGAATTTCCTGGACTCCTAAGAAGCTCCATTGAATTACATCCCTGCTTTATGGAGGATAATCATACAGTATAGTATACAAATAAATTAATGAATGTTTAAGAGTGCAATGGACAGAATATTTCATGAGGTGAAAGATGAAATGATCCATTCAACACGTACGGCTGCGCCTTGTTGAAAGAATCAGTAATTTCATCTTTCACCGAATGAAATATTCTGTCCATTGCACAAAAGAAAAACGTTTATGATATGTTTTATATAATGCCTAAAATAGATCCCTGTCATTTGATGTTTTATGAATTTTAGAAACAGGAGAGAATGCGCGGGATCTGAGCTCAAGAGAGTGCTCACTGAGTGCATATACACACTGCAAACGCAAGTGTTTTACACACATATAGTGTGCCAGGCTCTCAGCGTACATGCAATGGAGCAAATCGTATGGACCCAAGATTGCACAGTAGGTGGAACCACAATTGCACGAATGATGAAGTATACAAGGCCTAATAGTAAAATGGGACGAATGACCAATAGCAAACAACCAGTCAAATGACAAGGATCTATCTAGGTGTTATATAATACTTGATATCATTGTTGAAATGTGGACAGTTGTTGGAATCAAACATTTGTGGTGAATGGTGCAATATAAACCTTGTTTGAAGGAAGAAAGAGGCATGGGGCCTACCAGGGTATATGCTTGCAGTAAGAATATCTGCCATACATGTCTGTTTTTGGCATCATTACAAGTCTTTTGAGGCACATGTGTTTATTGTTACATTGGCATTAGGCCTATTTGAAGTATGTTACTCTTAAAGGGAAGGTAAACCCAAAAATCAATGTGGATTGAGTGAAAGCAGCAACATTAGTAGAACACATCAGTGAAAGTTTGAGGAAAATCGGACAATCGATGCAAAAGTTATGAATTTTTAAAGTTTTGGTGTTGAAACCGCTGGATGAGGAGACTACTAGAGGATATGACGTATGAGTGGACAACAATACAAAGAAAATATAAAGGAAATTCGACAAAAATTCACTTTTCTAGAATTATGAAAGAGCAATGGACCAACCTCTTTCAGATAGCAGGGGGAATAATTGCTACCCCTAACATATGTCAATATCAAGTTGATGGAATTTGTAATTTTCATGAAAAATGGATTTTTGTAGAATTTTCTTTATATTTTCTTGGTATTGTTGTCCACTCATACGTCATAACCTCTAGTAGTCTCCTCGTCCAGCAGTTCCAACACCAAAACTTTAAAAATTCATAACTTTTGCATCGATTGTCCGATTTTCTTCAAACTTTCACTGATGTGTTCTACTAATGTTGCTGCTTTCACTCAATCCACATTGCTCTTGGGGTTTATCTTCTCTTTAAAGCTGATACATGTACAAGGATTTCACATGAAATGATTGTTATTATTTGATCTGTTTTAGTACTTTGTTACCACATTTTCATGTATTAAATGATCACAGTGATACTTTTGTCATGCATGTTCAATTTGTTGTGGAACTCGGTGCTTTCTTTGATGTTTTTAAGGTTCCAGTTCAATGGCCCATCTGTACCATCATGAAGGATTCGCCAGACCAATCAATATGGAGACAGAGCGGATGAGGATTCACACTGACCTGAAAAAAGCATCTTTGCAAAATGTCTGACCTTTGACATCTGTACCATAAGACCACACAAAGGAAAATAAACAATACATGCACTGAAACTCAGAAGTGCAATGTATGACCAAAAAAAAAAAAAGAGTCGTGTGCAGGGGAATAGGACAGTTGGGAAGCCATGAGTGATTATATGAGTCGTTCACTGCAAGATTTTTTTTTTCTCTTTTATTTTTGTGAGTTTCAAGTGTTGCACATCCTGTTTTCATGTGATTAATGTTCACGTTTTGGTGTGTGGAGATGGACTGTGATAACCTGAAGGCTATCCTGCACTGCAAGATAAGATCAGCACGGAACACTCGCATTCTCTCTCTCAATGGCCTCCAACTCCAGCCGTTTCCTTGCAGGGATGTCACCAAATTATCCAATCTCCAACACCTTTATCTCAGCGACTGTAAGTTGTCCGGGAGGGTTCCCCTGGCAATTGGCCAGTTGCCCCAACTCCTGACGCTGGACGTGTCGATGAACTCACTGACCGATATCCCTGGGGAGATTTGCTCCTTGCTGGTAAAGCTGACCACTCTCGATATCAGCTTCAACAAACTAGTGACGCTGCCACGCGACATACACGGTATGAAGGACCTGACTGAGCTGAATGCATCCCAAAACCGTCTGGTTTCAATAGTCGAGGAACTTGGGGAGCTGTCTTCACTGAAATATCTGAACTTTTCAGACAACCTGCTCCGTGACGTCCCGGGCTGTGTTCTATGTGGTGCTTCCCATCGAGGCTTGCTCCTCTTGAATGTCGCCGGCAACCTTCTCCGCACCCTGCCCCCAGAGGTCGGCTGCCTGCGTGCTCTGGAGACCCTTGATGTCAGCAACAACTGCATGCAATTCCTACCAAGAGCAGCAAGGTCACTGGGGCAGTTGAAGGTGTTCCAGCATGCTGGGAATGACTGGTTGATGTGCCCGCCTCACATCCCAGGGGTGCCTTTGGATCGTCAGTCAAGTCATGGGAGGTGCGCCCTGGAAAAGCTGTACTCCTACATCTACCCTCCTCTCTAGAGAGAAGTCATCCTTAGTGAACAGATTGACAACAGACTTAATGTTCATTCCCACACACCAGCCAAACTGGATACACATATAAACATTTTACACTGTACTATTGCAACTTGTGATGAAAAAGTCTGATTGCATCTGATTGATTCTTGCTCATGCAAGATGGCTAGATTGCTCATGGTTCATTTTAATTCTTTGAGTATTAAACTTCCATTTCATGTCATTCTTTTTAGATTCTATTTCTTTCAATTTAGAGAGAATTCATTCGATTTAATGACTCACAATTGGCATTAAATTTTGCACCAGCTGGATAGACGTTCAATTTTGTCGCAAGGACCAATTTATTTTCATTTATAGGAACACAACTTTGCACTTTGAACATTCAAATTCAATTAACATAAATAAGTTTCTGTGTTTCTATGTCCTTTTTTTTTCTCTCTTATACATTGGATTAAATTTGTATATGATTTCATTTCATTTAAAAGTTTCATTAAATAGGATAATTTCAATTGTATTGTATGTATTTCTTTCCTGTCAACCATTCTTTCACTTTCAATATATCCCCCAACAGTATGGATTTAACATTTAGGGAATGGTCATATCTCAGAATTTCTTATTTGTCCCAATCCATATTAACACTTGATTCCATTCCTACCTACCCCATGTCCATCGTAAATTGCCACAATCAGCTAATTGACCTGTTTCATCCAAGAGTATCGCAAATGATATAGTCTCACATATTGTTAAATGCTTCACCCACTAATTCTGTCAATATTCCAGATATTCATATACATTGTACATGTACATGGTATAGGCCCTATGCTACTCTAGAAGTTGCATAAGTCGCATATAAATAAAATGTACATGTATGTGTGTATAAAAATGGATTTATACAAGCTATTGGCAAAAGTCCCATTTCAAGGTGCATTAAAGGAATAGTACAGTATTGGTGGAGATGAGAATTGGGCTTTTAAGTTTTTGCAAGATACCAAGAAAACACTTTTGAAATAGTACAGAGCATACCATTTTAAGAGGAATTCGAAGTTTATTTGATGAAAATCGGATTTGGTATGACCGAAACATCCAAAAACAAAGTAAAACAAAGCGATCGTAATAAAGTGTGGGTCCCACACTTTATCAGAATTGCTCTGTTTTGGATATCTCAGCCATTTCAAAACCAATTTTCATCAAATAAACGTTGAATTCCTCCTTGGATCACATGCTCTCTCATATTTCATAAGAGGTTTCTCATTATCTCACCAAAAAATGTTAGAAACCTGAAATTAGGTCTCAACCAAAACTATACGATCCCTTTAAATTTGCATACTCAAACAAATCAGTAACTACAAAGAGCATGAGCAACAACAAAATACATTGCCCATATGTTAATGTTTGCCTTGTCATGAATTTGAGTTCCTGAACGTTCTTCACGGCAGTGCTGATGCGAATCTGAATGTGTAACATGTGCATTTTTAAGTTGAATGCCCTTTTTATATGTTTATTTGAGAAACTCATGAAATCACATGAAGAAATTAAATTAAATGTATTAGTTGCCCTTTTGAATGTTGATCTCAGTGATCATTCAAATTCACTCAAACTTGAATGATCGCATTGTTAAATCAAATGCAAATCTGATGAAATTGAGTGGAAAGACGTATACTAAAACGAAAACGTAAAAACACAAACAAATCTTGACAAAATGAAAGTGTGAAAACATACTTTTGTTTCCAGTATCACTCTGAAGTGACGTAAAAACAAATCACACCATAACTCATAACATCTCAAACGGCAATGACATAAGAAAGTACAAATGCAAAGCATTTTGACTGACAATAAGGTGATTTTTTAAATTTTTATTCACAATACATACACACCAACAGAATTCATCTGTGCAGTACTCATCACTGAATTTTCAAAATAAGACACTTATACATTTTTCTTTTCACAAGATCCAGGTGTCAAACATCTCACAAACAGAGGCAAAATGGTTTGGCCAGACAGAGTCACATTTTTTTCTACAAAAATAAATGCCTAGTACATTAACTTTGCAATGCATTTCAGGTACAGGTACAATATGAAAAAAAAAAAAAATTAAAAAAAAAAAAAAAAAAATCATGCAGTGCCACCCCCTCCCCCCAAAACAACCCAAACGTCCTTGAGGAATACACTTTGAGTTGACGCCCAAAACACCTAGGTTGTAGCTTCAAGTCTATACATAAGACCTTCCAACCTTTCTGACTGAGAAATGGCAATGATTTGGTTCGTAAGTAGGAAGGAAAGAGCAGTTACCATAAGAATGTGTAGTAAAATTATCAAGAAGCATGGGAAACTCTTATTGAAACAAAAGCATGGTCTGGTCAAAATTCAGAATGGTTGGGAGGTCTGTATACACATGTATGTATATGTATGTATGTTTATATATGCATATATATATATTTTTTTTCTTTTCTAGAAAGACAATTATTATTATTTTTTTTTTTTGGGTTGCTCACACACCATGGTATGACAAGTAGCGTTGGTGTTTTTTAGAACTTTGAGCAACATTACAATCTGCATCTGAGTCATACAAATTCATGTCAAAAGGTTTTGTGCGGGATAGATATAACCACACATGACATGTTGCCATTTTTTTTTTCCAAATTGTAGACTCGCTTGTAATTTCAACATAGCCCTCTAACAACTCACAATGGACTACAAATATCACATCAACACTTCTTGGGACTGAGTTCATGATCAAAGTACTCAAATGCTTGTACGAGGTGTGCATGTCAACAGTGCAATTACAAATGTGTTTTTAGTTGTGTCATGTGCAAACTAGTAACACAGTTAATTTTACGCAATACATAACAATACCTGAGGGTGTGTAAAAATGGATCAAAACACACACACACATATAAGAAATCTTTCCAATGACAATTTCAGCCTAGTCTTGCATTATACACACACTGCATATACATGTACAATGTATATATAATTATGTGACCTTGCATCACAAAACCACTCAAAAGTTGGCAGACATGGATTTCTAGTTAGGGGCAGATAATGAAACGGCTTCAAACTGAAGTATAACTCAAAATGGACATTTCTAACCTATCTAAGTAATGAAAAGAATGTACACCCTCTTGAAGTATTGAGAAAAGAGGCCTTGAAGTTTATAACAGCTCATAGGGTCTATTTAAGTCCTGAATCTCACCCAGCAATACAATTATAGGACTTAAAAAAAAAAAAAAAAAAAGATATGAAATTCCATAGCAACGTACTATGAAGGGGCTACATATAAAATTTTTCACATTTATTAACATTATATTCATGACTGATACATGTACTAATTCATAATGCCACAGCACTATCCTTTCAAAAGTAATTAGAGTTGAAAGTGAAGAGTGTGTAAAGGGTTTGTAAGAAATGACAAGGAACCTCTGAGGCATACAAGTGTATGTAACCACACAGGCCAAAAATGTTTAAAAAAAAGAGAGAGAGAAAAAAAAGAGAGAAAATAATTACATAAAATTGACAAAAAAGACAATTTTCCATTTCTTGCGTGATCCCCAAATCTAGAATTATACAATGTATGGGGGAATCGCTCTTTCAGAAAATATAAAAATTTCACTAGTTTGACCCATTTCACCAATTATGGTCTTGTAACACGTTGGTTTTGTGATGCATGGTCACGCAGGTCATATGTTCCCTTTATGAGGCTGACTGTTTTGTTCAACATCACATGATTAAACAGAATGACATTATTTAAATCAACAGAACACGTTTCCCAGTGTAGCCTGACATAACACCGAGCGAAGCAAAAACGCTGTGTGTAGTTAATCCCCATTGCAGAGAAATACATGGATGAAGCAGAGCATCATATCCCCAGAGCATCAAGCTGATTTGAAATACTCTGCCCACAGGCTAAAATTTCATGGTCATGTCTATGCTAGGCATGACAACTCAAGAGGAGACATTAGCATTTATTCTTCCCATTGTGGAAACCATACCAGTTGTCAGAGAGTCTCTGCTGAAATATCAAACTACACTAGTTAGTGTTTTAGAAACATGTCAATCTCGCAAGTATCTACAGATAATGCTAAGTGTACATCATCTTCCTGTCGGCCACAGCAGCCGCATTTGGCCAAAACGTAGTGTGCTGTGGGTAAGTGGGATAGTCTCCTTTTACCCCTTCATATTCTAGTCTTCTTTGTTCCAGTCCTCGCTCCGTAGAACAGGTAGCTATCACACACCATTCTCAAGGCGTATGGTCAGACTAGACTACACAATATTTTCTGTTATGTCCCACTACAGGACGACTTCCCAAGTTTTTTTACGGCCTATTACGTGCTGTCGTGTTCTGTTGCATTCACCCCGATTTATCACGTTTCTCATTGGCACCGAAAGTGCCGTCGCAAAATTTTTTACAATTTAAAAATGTGATATGGTATTAACAGCAATC
Source organism: Diadema setosum (assembly GCF_964275005.1). Classification (NCBI taxonomy): domain Eukaryota; kingdom Metazoa; phylum Echinodermata; class Echinoidea; order Diadematoida; family Diadematidae; genus Diadema; species Diadema setosum. The sequence goes on along the minus strand of NC_092685.1, from coordinate 31,258,045 downwards.
TGGCCTGTCGCGTTTGCCCATCCCGTCCCCACATGTTGTCTCATGTCCATCCCGTTTTGTCCACGGTGACCTGAAATGTGACTGCTGTGACCGCTGGAAACATGGTGTAAATGAAGCATTACTATGCAGAAGTCCAATCTCTCTGTCCCTACTGAATAAAAAGCTTTGACTTAAGAGGAATTAAACTTACATGATATACAAATAATACAAAAATCACAGTATTCAAACAGGGAATCCTTTAAACATCGACTTCGGCAATATTCCACTTTATGCGAGTTCAACTTATGTAAGGTTGATTGTACTAAAAAAAAAAAATGTCTTAGGAAGTATTTGGTCTCAATGGTCTCAACTTTAAAGAATATAATTACATGTACATAGACAAAATCTGTACAATAGATATGTACTCTATATATATGAATATTCATCACCTGCAAGGAGGTACCTTATATCAGGGAGGTGGGCACCTCCCTGCTTGAACAGTACCTTCATTGAATTCCCTATTTCAGTCATGCAAGCACCAACAGATGAATTTGATCCCACTCATTCATTTGTGCCAAAAGAGTGGTCCCCCTTTTCCTCTAAGGTGTCAAGGAGCACCTCATCTGCATATCACAGAGAGAAAACTCTTGAACGCAACAAAACATGGGTCTCACTCTAATGTGCAGTGCCACATGAAATGTCCAGGGTATTGGGACCCCCCCCCCCCAAAAAAAAAAAAAAAAAAAAATCGTTCTCCCTGACATACCATAAAATGTACACACTGGATATCACACTACAACCATCACCACTGTTAAGGACATCTTATCTTTGTTCTTTCACTCTTTATGCGCCATGTTCGCACGTCCGACTCGGTCGACGGTGTGCCAAGCTCGCATATTCTGCTCAAATGCACAAACCCGCCCAAACTGATCGATAAATCGCCAAATGCCACAGTACAATGGAAGCGTTTTTCATGATCTCATTTCTGTCACACATACATTGCATTTTATGTGGCGACTGATTATCACAAGCATGGTCCCTACTGGATTTGCGAATGAGTTCCAAGTTTCTGTCACTGTTTTGTGTGTAAAAGTCATGCCTCTACAATACATGTAATTTGAAAACAGAATGTTTTCCCCAACCATGACTAAATTGCCATCACAGAATATTGTGGTACACAGGGGGATAATTCACACCATGGCACATAAAGAGTTAAAATGACGGCAGAAATGAAACACAAATGTCTGTCTGAGTAGCAAGATTTCATCCCTCTTCTAAAAGCTTACTCACATACATGAACATAACATGAATACAGCGAAGATAAAGATTAGATTTTTCTCTGTAATGATATATCAAAATGGTATTTATATGTACAAACACACATCCCGACGTACCCAAATGGCTGGTACTGCAAAAAGCTGTGATCAGTGATCGTCACATGTATAGACATATATATGTAATTTAAAACTTGATATTTATCTTAATTCTTAAATTGCACATTATTTCACAAAATATGAATTACTCAAACCATGAATTTACTTATTATATCCACAATAGGTTGAGGATTAAGCTTGTCCTCCGTTTCAAACTACCTCTCAAACCTACCAGGTACATGAACTGATAATATCTGCTCACGCACCGTCACTTGCTTGTAACTTAGAATTCAAAGATAATTTCTTTAAGGCACGGTCATTAAGAACAACAAATAGAAAAATACCGCCTGTACTGATCTTTTCTCCCCATCAAAGTAGCAAGTGCTGACGAGGGGAAAAGTTGTACACTTTTGAGATAGGTCTGATCACACACGTGCACACACAAGCTGCCTCTTTTGGCAGCTGAAATAATGGCTTTTGCTCAGCGACAAGTGCTGAAGTTCTGTTATCCCGCCCTACAAAAGCAAGCCGGGGACTTTGAAAGGACAGCACATGCATACATGTGAAGAAAAAAAAAAAAGAGGATGAAAAGAAATGGATCAAATTCCACATGTTTCCATGATTTTGTCATACACAATGGAAGAATCCAGGAGAGGAAACATTCTTGAGGGATAGTAATCCCAAGCAGGCAAAGAATGGTTTGGGATTCAAAAGCTTTGAAGCAGAAGTGAATGTGATACAGCAAATGCTAAGAACAAACAAACAAACAAACAAACAAACAAAGCATGCCATTGGGTTCATTTCTTTCAAATGCTGGCTCGACATGTATGTTGCAAAGGGTTTACCTGAGGAGACCATACACGAATGGACGGATCACTGTGGGAGGATCACAGTATAGCATATTTCATGACAAAAAATATTTGTACACTTCTCCTCTTCCTCCCTACCCCCTCCAACGTACTCTAAATGATCAGATAATCAGTTAAGTGATGTCCTGTCCGAATCCTAGATGTCTTACCCCAAAAGTGAAGCCACCACGGCATGTCAAAGGAATGTCTATCCCATTGGATACAGTGCTTTGGCTGCCATGTTTTTCTGCTCTCCTGAACATTTGACATTTTGTAGATACGGATTCTTGTCGCCCCAGCGACGTTATGTCATTCTGTCAGTAGCGCCCTATAGACAGACTGTAAACTCCCGAATACTGACGGAAAATAAGATAAAACGGGACTATCGGCAGATGCATGGGATCATTCAAACTGATGACTATACAAATGGGAGAGGTTCTTGTATTTTAATTATTCACAGAAAGAATCATTATATTTTGTACAAACAAATGGGATAGTTGTTTGGAGATGACATCATCGACATGCCTAATTTGCATGTGTGATTGTGACCAACTTTGTTTTGTAAAATGCACAAAAGTACATTTATTTTAAAACTGGACATTTAAAATACATTAAAATGATTCTTTATCTTTCCCTCAGATTTTAAGGACACTTCCACTGTTCCATTACGTTCAATCAGTTTATATAAGTCAACAAGAGCTGAGCATAAGAGTGAGTTTTGCTCGCTTCGCTTTACATCGCTTTTTACAGTAACTCATCAATAGAGTCGTCCCACCACCGAACACCTGTAATCAACTCCTGAAACCGATACAGAAAGCCGTCACTTTTGAGTGTTGTCAGTGCACTTACAGCATGTCCAGCACAAAGTCGCAAACTTTTTAACAAAGTTCTCCTGCACCACACCCCAGGAAATGCCTGTCATGAAGGAGAGATGAACAGCCAACCTGATTCAAACTCTGCGTCACCTTGTGACATTTTGTTTTCTGGTTTTTCAAAGTATACCATGGTATTCCTCCATCTATCATCATGTCATCCATATAGAATAAACAAGACATTGCATCACTTTTACAATACCCAAAAAATAGTTGATAAAATAGAAATATGGGGTGGTAGTACAGATTGTAAATACATAGTATGTAAAATGTAAATTGTGCATACATCATAAAAAAGTCATACATCTCTTGCTATATGTTTTACATAAAACTAATAACATTTACATTAATCTCTTTTCACTGATAAACAAAAAAACTTCATAGACTCCACTGTTAAAATTTACCACGGTATATACAAATATATGCCTAATATGATTGTGATTGCATTTTACAAAAAAAAAAAAAGAAAAAAAAAAGAGAGAAAGAAATAGTGTGTGTTTACTTAGGAAAACAAAACCTTTAGACTGAGGTATGGTTTTTAAAGGATTCATCTCAATTGATAGCCTGGTTTTAGTGTTAAAGGAGAAGCTATGCTGTGGGGAATATCGCAACCATGATTTGTAATCGTGGTCCCAAGCAAAGGTGTACCATTGCACGCACTCTATGTGCACTTAGTACAGAGCAGACATACTATTATGTGTATGTTTTTTTGGCAAGATGGAAACCCATTTTTTTTTTTGAGTAGCCTCGCAGCCTATACACCTGCTGGTGGTAGACTGAAATTAGAGCCTGTAAATTGTACACAAAGGACATATTTGTTGTTGCCGTTGAAAGAATTGTGGAATGTAGCAACTACAACACATTGAATTGTCCTTTAGTCTCCACCTTTCCACCACAGACCCCTACTCTGTACTGTTTATATAAAATGGGGTAGGGTTTGTTTTATTTTTATATATACAATATTTTTCATTTCCATCAGACCTGCACAATTCCTGAGAATTTGTTTACAAAGGTTCTTTTTTCTTTTTGTAATTCCTGATAGCACAATGATTTCAAACAGCTCGACATGGAGATTACACACAAATGAAATCAGTATCACAGTTGCAGAACTCCCCCCCCCCCCCCCCCACTGTTAGAACACAATAAACAGCATTACCAGGAAATGGTCCGAAAACATGAATGACTGACAAAACATGATTATTTCTTCTAGATACCGGCAGATTTCCTTTTTTCTTCACTGTTATCTGCCTTCCTCCACCTCTCCAAGAACTTTGCATTCCATCACATTTCTCAATTAAAAAAAAAAGAAAGAAAAAGAAGAAGAAACCACACATACATTTTCATAGTGGTCCTTATAGGGGTTCCATCTTATATTAGGACCTCTTTCTTTATGGATATCTCGGCCATTTCAAAACTGATTTTTACCAAACAAACTTTGAATTCCTCTTAGAATTGTATGATCTTTCATATTTCATAAGGGTTTTTTCAATATATCACTAAAAAAGTCAGAAACCTGATGTCCCCGTAGACTATACCACCCCTTTAAGGAGTAAATGTTTAGATGTGAAATTTCACCAGGTGACACATCCTTTGCATCTACACTCACACTGAGAGAATGTGGCCTTGTCACATGAAAACACTTCAATTGTGACCCTACATCACAAAAGCAAGAAAAAATTTCTTTATGTCTGATTCTCTGGAAAGTCTGAATTTAGCCTTTTGGGTAGCCTTAGCAGATTTCAATTGTTGTTGTTTGGAGTATTCATGGACAGTTTCTTTTTTTTTTCTAGCTACATTCAAAGTTTGAAAGCATACAATCATGCCTTAGTAATGTCTTTAATTATTTTCGTAAACCAGTTTTGTGTGTATGTGTGTGTGAGTGTGTGTCTTCTATTTCTGGTCACAAGTTATTCTCCTTTGCTCTTATGCAAAATGAATCTATTTTGTACCAAGTTTACTTGGTTTGCATTTCACTTGACAATACACAATACAATGGTACTTTCTCTGCCAAATTGAAGAATGTACTGACACACATAATTTTACTTACTGCATCAACTAAAATTGAAGGTAATGCAAAAAATATGATGAAGTGCTTTTAAAGAAGCTAAATTGGACATATAAAACACAGGTCATGCTTTGTCTAGTCATTTAGGTAGCTACACATGATCAACATTTTAAAAATATGCATGCATTTCACAAACATCTGTGCAAGGGTGACATTAAGGTCACATGTTATTATCCTGAGCTGCGAAGCCAAAAGACTTACAATGTTACGAAGACAACAGTGGCTAGCTCTGTCAGTGTCATTGTGTCGCCACCACGTCATTGCTTATGCTAACTACAAGCTGGATCCATGCAAACCTTTTCAAAACTGTAAGTATTCAATGATCTCCTGTGGTGGTGGAATGCAGAAAGACACCCCCACTCCCCCCCCCCCCCCCTCCCTTTTGCACACTAGTAATTCTGAAATGATGCACTCTCAAAATTTTACATCACGGCTTTTGGTTATGCACGCGCTCAGGGCAGCTGCAGGGAAGAAGGAATCATTTCATGGGGGGGGGGGGGGGGGGGAGGAGGGGCAAAGATGAGCTCTTGTACTAGCAACAAGACCAATTACAGAAATCCAGTCACTTTTCTGCTTTGTTAATTGGAATGTCTCTTTAAGACCACAGGATCTCTACTACTATGAATGTTACATTTTTTTTTTTTTTTTTTTTTTTGAAGAGTCTCAACTGTGCAACACTGGAATCTCTATATAAACTCTCCTATACACGGCATCCAAAGAATTTTGTGCAATAAGAATGAGTGCAGGGAAATATTATGAAGATTGTGGACTCCTAGAAAAAAAGTACAAAAATATACACACACAATGACACTTTGCAGATTGCTCACACAATAACCTCGCGGTTGGTGTAAATACTTAAACTATCAACAGGGAATAACATTCCAGGCCAAAATTTGCTAATTTCTGTAAACTATTTTTTTTTTAAATACCATAACAGAGAAATTGGGATAAGCACATCTTTATATTAGTACAGTTTTTGTTGATATCTTCCCCCAAATTCTCTGAATCAATATATGACATAAAGATTTATCGTAAAATTACATTATTTTCATACTTTCTAGGACCCGTCTTGACCCTGTCATACAAGCACACACATTTCCATTCTTCATTGGTAATATCGAGGCACTGTGGAACACTTTTCGTTTTTACAGCATTACATAAGTTTACCACAAACACGTGGGAAAAAGTTCATATCTGCTCTACATCAAATATGCCACAAATATCACAATTCACAATAATGAATACGACCAAAATGTGCGCTTCCAAGGCAACTACTTCAATAAAAAACGACATTTTTCTCTACGTGAAGCCTTGCGATACTTCTTCACAATATTCCTCTTGGCGCTTTTGTTGTTGTTGTTTTGTTTAAATGGTGAAGGAAGCTCCGACCGGCTCAGATTTCATCCAGCAATTCAGTGAATTATCACTCGTCAAACCACACTCTGCCTCCAGTGTGAAGCATGACTGTAAAACCAGAATCATTCATGACATGAAGCTTTCACCAATTGCTGCTGGCATTCAATGCATCGTGTAGACAGGAACATTTGCCTGCAATTTACTTAATTACGAAATTTAGGCTCCTTGCAAATTCGGGGAAGTTTCCTGTAATAAAAAATGTCTGGTTTTACGTTATTGTTTTTAGAGAATATGGAAAAACAGTTTCACTGACTTGTCTCTTATTCTTAGGTTTTACATGAGAAGCACGCGGCAGGAGTCTCTATTTCTACCGAAAAAAACATTTTTGGTGAATGAACTCTTACAACATTGTTTTGGTTTACTTCATTTGCCTAATACAGCATTTGTTGGTTTTCTTTGTTGTTGTTGTTGTTGTTGTTGATAAAGAGAGTGGGCAAGTTCTTTGTTTTCATATTCCAGTTGTACAAGCACGTACCCTCCACAAATTTCCCTCTTTTAGGAACATATGGTATTGGCATACACTAATTTCAGACAAAAACTCCTTTAAAACACAAAGATCAATGCGCAAAAGTCCTGTTTCCTCTAAGTCAAAGAAAGCTGGAAGTTGGTGGCTTCGGAAAAAAAGAAGAAGAAGAGAGAAGTGCTTCATATACCCATGAGTTCAGAGGCACAAACCTGTCATCATCGGAATTAATACTGGGAAAACCACAGAATTTCACAAATACACACAGTATTTCACAAATACTTAACCCAAAGACATGACTTCGTACTACAGCCACACAACCGACACAAAGGCAAGGTGACCGACTTTGCAAGGCAAATTCATCGAATGAAGTAAGTGCCACGACCTGTGACTCATAATTTTAGTAAAGCCAGAGCACAAATAAAGTGGGAAGAGTGAAGATATAGAATATAGAAAAATTCAGATGTGAAGTCTGTGGAATGAAAATAATGAAGGTTACTCCATATCGGAGGCATTCTTCTTTTTTTTTTTTTTTTTTTTGGTGGCAGGGGCTACTGTTAAAGGGAGACCTGAGACAATAGGGTGTAGCCCCCTGTGAAAATCTCTCCCACAAAATGTTCTGCTGTTCAAAGTGATGACAATGAGCTGTTCTTTGACTGGCATTTCTGGAAGCAGACACAAACAAACCAATGCCACCAACATCATATGCATGTGCACTGTCAAGAGATGGAAACGACAATAACAAAAGCTCTCAAAACCAAGTATGTGAAAGCTATGGCTGAAATGTTGCCATCATCACCATCCCGACAAGTTCTAATATTTGGGCCAAGTGCTTGGCTCACAAACCATTGCTATTTCTCTGGCTGAGATGGAACACTACTATAGCACACTACGCATGCTGAAAATTTGCAAACCAGCAAGCCAGCCCAATAGCACAAGCCCTTGCATTTAATCCTCATAAATTAGACAAGTTCTGTGACTACTTAGGTGAAAATCCCTCACACATATTTCTAGGTACTGAGCCTCAGTGAGAGAGCTATAGGGAGGTCACTCTTGAACAGTCTTTTCAAGGCCAGGGAAAGTGCGCGATCAATGGTGAGCCGATTTGCGAGGCAACATGGTGCTGTTGTGCTATCTATAAAGCAAGAGCTACAAACTCTTTGAAAACATTTCACATATTAAACACCTTCACAGTTGTAATGCATTAATGTACATTGATTCTTGCGTGAGAATACTATTTCCCTTTTTAAAATTTGAACAAGAAGGCGATGACGATTTACCCACTCTGATATTCTCAAAATACAGAAGAGAAAAACCCTAACTTACATTGCACTTGTGAATGCTTCCCTCCCGCTGGGGATCCCCTCAAAGTGATAAATTTCTGACAGCTCAAAAGTTACCATACTATGCAATTAACACGTTACGGACAGACAAATTTCCTGTTATACATTTACATCAACACATTCTGGTGGGCAGTTTTAAGTTCTATCCTCTACCCAATGGTAGAAGTGAGTAAGTGCCAGTGACATTGCTGCATAGAATGTGCAACCATCGACAAAGGTACACACAAAACCACAAAATCACGGGGAGAAAAGCATCAATACCTTCCACGTTTCATGAACATGCAAGTAATGGTGCGCGAGGTGCATCCATCTTTTTACCACCTACACTCAATCAACGAGTCCAAAATGTCAAGGAATGCACAACAATCCCCCTTCCCATAAAAACAGTTGATATTAACGAGTAAAGTGAAATCAATAACTGAAAAAGATAAAATCTCAAGAATTGAGAAAGGGGGAAGGGTAGATCCATGGCATGTTACTGGGGACTCTGTTAACCCCCTTCCTCTCCCAAAAAGATGGGGACTGCAATGATCAGAGGTTGACCTCGGCGAAGAGGGCGGGCAGGGCAATGTCTGGCTCGCTCTGGTGACCCTGGCGGATGCTCTTCTTGTGGATCTGGTCAATCCTGGTCAGCATGGGGACAAACTGTAGGAGCATGTAGTACTTGTCCATGTTTCCTTGTGTCTCTGAAAGATCAACGACAAACCCACATTTGTGACATGCTATCAAACCCAAGGTAGCCATGTCTTCTTGGATACAAATATGACACAGTTCATGCACAAATCAGCTGTACCTTTTTGTAAGTTCTTCAAATAAATCGTAACAAGAAAGCAGAGCAAACCAAATTTTTCCATTGCGATCAAATAAAATGTATCTAGTCATCATGTTACAGCTACAGAGTATGTACAGGCTACTGTGAACAGCACAAAGGTGACAGCACAGACCACTAGGTCAAATGCGATACATCGTCCCATTCTACATGTACTTTCCTGACACATGAAATGACGATCTGATCTGTCATTGTGGTGATTTCTCATGAAAACTACAAAGAACAGTGATATTTCTCGCAAGAAAATTGTATGCGCTTTGATGATGCCTGCAACAGACATTACAGGGAAGTGAATGAGTGATGGTGTAGTGAATGAAGAGGGAGCTGGAATATGGTGGCAATTTTCTATATCTTAAAATGAAAGAAAAAAAGAGAGAAAAATACTCTGTGTGTGTCTACTAATCTAAAATTTTTAATCTAAAATGGGATCCCAGACAGGAATTTTAGCACGATAAAATGACACGCGTCAACATTTTGCACATGACTGATAACACATTCCCGATCATTTTCTATTCATAATGCACCTCACTGTCTAGTTCTCTTCATGTCTTTTTTTGTTGTTTTGTTGTTGTTGTTGTTAAAGGAGTATGAAAGGAGGCTTGGTTGATGGAGAGAATTCTGGCGTTCTGATAGTAGATATGATGAACCAGTCGCAAGTTCACTCACCTTGGCAGTAATTTTTCAAGATATTCCGGTAGTCCATGTGGAGTCTTGCCACAGCGTACTTGTCCTTTAGGGTTTCTAACTCTGATAGAAAATCGATCAAAGAGAGAAAGAGAGAGATAGAGACTGTAAATAGCCCAGTGAAGGGTATGATGCAGCATGTGACACGCGATGACATGCAATTGTATGTGTGAGAACTATGGGATGTCTACATTGGAGTAACCATGAAAGATACTCCATGAAAAGAAGGAAAAGTTCCTTACAAGGCAGAGCACCAACAAGCAATCACATTTCTTTGAATTCATAAAAGATAAAACACTGGGGGCAGCATCATCAAAGACAGTAAAAACTCAAAGTTACACCATGATGCACCTCCACATAAGTTTGGGAAAAATTCATCCATAAATGTGGAGGGTAGAGCATGTGTAAGAAATTTAATACGAAGTGGTTGTGACCTTTGACCACATAACAGGTGGTATATTGGGGGATACATTATCCAACATTCCAGGGTTCAGATTTGACTATGATAAACATCTGTACAAAATTGGAAAACAAAAATCAGTGAGAAATAAGGCTCAAGCACACACAAGCAGACTCTAAAATTAATCAATGGTTTTCTGTATAAAGATGAACAAGCAAAGGCATTATCACCAAAAGTTATAGGCTGCTACATCTTTTATACATGACATTCCTCTACAGTGAATTTGAATAAAATTCATCAAGAAACATGACCAAGGTGTGCACACAGATTTGAAGCGGCAACAATGTAACACTGGTGAGTCCAAAGTACTCTCTGGTACATGTAGTGGGGAATATAACTATGAGAATAAAGAGTATGAATGAAAGAACTAAGAATCAATCAGCATAAGTGTGTTTTTGTTTTTGCCTTTTTTGTTTTGCTTGTTGTTGTTGTTGTTGTTGTTGTTGCTTGTTGTTGTTGTTGTTATTGTTGTTGTTGATGTTGATGTTGTTGATGATGATGATGATAATGATGATGATGATGATTTGTTGTAAAAGAGATGATGCCATATCCTACCGGGGTTCAGTATCACCAGCATCATGAGGAGCGCAATCTCGATACTGTCAAAGGAGTGCAGGACAAACTGGTTGAGGAAGTAGTAGCAGATGTCGCGGAAGCCGTCGGCCAGCCGCCGCAGGGACCGGTTGGTGAAGAAGGTCTGCTCCATCCACTGCCACTGGCGGCCCATCTTCCACGACTTGTGAATGAGGATGATGGGGAACACACTGTGCTTGATCAGTTGGAGACGGTCATCCATGGTGATGGTGTTACAGCCTTGGAATAGGAGGGTACAATGCAGCAGGTGACAAGACACGCCAACTTCTAGATAAGGTAGTTTTCTATCCTTTTATCTAACCGTCTTGACAATTTGTTGCAAAATGCTCTGAGCTTCAAACCATGATGAAAAGGTGATGCACTTGCATTTGTTCACTCATATACTTTTTTTTTTTTTTAAACACATAAAAATCTTTTGTTAACCATTTTAGGTATGAAATACAATAACAGTACTTCAAAAGTCTTCAAATATGAAGGCATTATGTAGCAAAAAGGAGACAAAAGGAGACACCAGCACTACTGTCCAGATAAGGTAAGTTTTCTACAGACCTTTCCAACTGTTTTAACAATCTATTGTACAGTGCCTTGAATCCCATATAGCAGAAAGACAATGTACTGATAAGTGCACAAGAGCACACATTCATATCTACTCCTTTAACTTACAGATAACAACTAGTTGGGCATTGGTGTGGGTGAAATACAATGACAGCATCCAAGCCTTGAAATAAGGCTGCAATGCAGCAAAGGAAAGGAGATGTCGACTTCTCAATAAGGCAGTTCTATGCTTATTTCTTACAGATGTCTCGACAGCAAGTTGTCAAAAAGAACTCTTGATCCGTACAGCATGATGAAATGGCAATATATAAGTATGTGTATAAGGGCACCATGCATGTATACCTCTGTACGTATGAATATCATATGTGGTTATTTCTTGTCTGAAATAAAGAAAGTAGTTGATGCTGGGTGTATCATCATCATCTACATGATATGACGAATGGGAAGAGAAATGGAATGTCGCAAGAACTAACCTACTGACATCTACGAGTTACGTAATGACTTATACGATATTTGCTTCAATTTCACACAAATTTTGTGCAATCTGCTACTTGACACGTCTTCGTGCACTTATGGAAATCAAGATTCTAGTCGTAGTACTCTCTCCCAAAGACAGAGATACAACACCTACCTGGCATTTTCTTGACATATTGCACAGCCCCTATGATCTTCAGGCTCACTGTCTCTTGGAACTTTTGCCAGTGATCCCCTGAGTTGCAGTTTTGATGCTGTGCAAGCTGGAGAGAACATCACAGAAGAAAACAACAACATTTATTTCCCTAAATATCTCCTTCCTAATTTTGACATTTTTGACAATTTTGACAAACTGGTGTAATTTGAGTTCATAGCTGCTTATGAAAGTGCTTAGTTTATTGGTATCTTATTGTTTGTTTGTTTCCTTTTTGCACCACCAGGTATAATTTGTGTTGTGGTAAAACAGCAAAATAAGAACTATTCCACTTCCTTATAATGCAAGCTCTTGACAGCAGCTAGAGTACTTTCCAATTACCAAGTAGGAAAAAAAAAAAGAATAATTATTGTGCTACTGATCACGTGCCACATGCACAATTTGTAATCCTCATGCAGACTGTCACATCTCAAAAACATTGTATTCTCTCTGTTTTGCACTTATGTACAAGGAAGTTTGTTTGCTAATGATGCTACTGGTGCAAAATGCATAGGACACAAAAAAAAGGGTCAATTGCTGAACAGCGATAATGTGCAATCTTTCCAGACTTACGTAGGTTGCCGCCTCCACACAGGCTGCATTGGTTTCCATCGACTTCATCACTGCTGTCAGTCCCGTCAAATTGTGTGTAGCCTCAAACATAATGCTCTCCCTCTCAAGAGCATCGAGAAGCTTCGGGTGGACCGTCATGGATGCCTCCACCTCCTGGGAGAATATCCTGTCACTCAGCAGCCCACTCTGGGCCCGCTTCAGGATATCGTGGCACTTGGCGGCCATGTCGCGGGCAGCTTGGGGTGGCAAGAGCCCGGGAAGAGGGCAGGTGTACAGTCGGTCGTAGGGCAACACAGTCTGCACATTCGCCTTTCCCCCACTGGTCTCAGTTGGAGTGAGTGAAGGTAACTGATGCACACCCGAGCTATTGGATGAGCCTGGCTGCTTTGAGGTTTCTGGAAGAGCCTCCTCAGTAGCAGTATCCCGATTGTCACAGTCTTGGATCTGCATTTTCTTTCTGTTCACAGGAAGAGATGTTCTGAAGGGCATCGGTTTGGAAAACTGCATACTTTGGGATAGTGCCGAGGAGTGCTGGGGGTAGACGGCAGTTGGCTGCAGCACTGTGACAGACCTGGAAGCGCACAGCAGCTGAGCTGCTGGACTGGTGACTTGCACGCTCTGGGACAGTTGGAGGGGGATCCCTGCTTCAGGCCCCTTGAGGTACGAGTGTGAAAGTCTCCCGCTGCCTTGCGCCGCACCACTGGATTTGAATGCAGATGCAGATTCCAGGTCTGTCACGTCAGGAGACACAGTCAGGTTCTCAGGCTTCAGAGCGCTCATTGCATCATAGAGGTCCATTCCTGGAGGATCTTTTCCTTCCATAAACCCCTGCACATTTGAACCCGGCTCTGCCGCATCCTCAAATGATGTCTCTTCCACTGCATCAGTCCCTTTCAATGTTTCGGACTGTTCACATCTGACACCATTTAAATCCCTCCTGTTACTAGTCCCATTGTAGAACAGAATATCCTGAGCTTTCTCCTGGCAGTAGGAGTCGGAGGGATAAAATTCTTCCTTTACCATCACTATACTGTCTTTTTCAGACTTGCCAGAGGAATAGGTGACACTGGCAGGCACACTCGAGGCATTGGTGTTATCTTCAGGGGTAACACCACTAGAACCCTTTGCAGTTTTTACAAGACGCTTTGTAGCAGAACTTTTCTGTGGATTGAACACTGGATGTTTCTTGGTTAGGGGTGATTGTGGAGAGGTGGGGTGGGGGCTTTTTGGAGTCCAACCACCATCACTGCCCTCAGCCATTTGCCCTGTGTGGGACTGTGGACTAGAATTGCATGGAGAGCCAAAGTTCTGCACTGGCGACGGATGACCTGTAATACTGGCCTGAGAGATGGTCGACAGTTCTTTCCCACTGGCTACACTGCCTGGACTCTCGGCTTGCCAGCATCTTTTGCCGATATACTCAGTAGCACTGCTGGACTGCTCAAAATTGGCTAACGAAGCACTGGGGGATGTGAGACGTGGTGAATACTGCTTTTCTTGAACTGTGCTTGGCTCCATCTCGGGGTAATCATCTAACGACTTCCATCTCACTGGGGACCAGTGGTGCACCTTTGTACCACATTCTCCACTTGAGGCGTCGTATCCTCTGTCAGCGGGATCCTGGCTACTTCTTGCAGTGTGTGGCATGCCCGAATGGTCATCGGGACTGGGGGTTGGAGTGGTAGTCACATCTATGGGGCGTGTGTCATACTTCTGGTGCCTTCCCAGCTTGATACCTGCATCAGAGATATGGTAACAATCTGACTTTAATCTGCTTGTAGCATCTAGCTGTAATGCTAGTGCAGAGAACAACAGGTAGATGGTAGACTATTAAAGATGGTGCATTCAATTTTGAAATGCTATCACAAGGATACACCGATGAAATCATGAACACAGTTTCATATGGAAAGGAAAGGAATCACCAAGAAATCTACTAAAAAGTATTCATGATGACCTGCAGAAATACATTCATCCTTTTGCAATGGGGGGGGGGGGAGGCATTAAATGAAGCATTTTGTCTCAGCTAATCAGATGCAAGGGTTTTAGAAGCTTATATCAGTTTGTCAGAAAAAAAAATCTGACAAGACGCCTCATGAAATGCCCTCCCCCCCCCCCCCCCCCCCCCCCCCCCCCCGATCTATCTAGTGTGAGAAATGAAGACAAACAGCACGGACAGTTACTTGACGGTTGGATACATGAAGGGGCTTATAATTACAATAGTTACTAATAATCTACAACTGTGTGTTCTGTAATGATTATTCATTGTTCGGCATTAAAAAGAGTACAACTTTCTCACTACAAGTAGTGTAGCACTAGAAATAGTGTGGCCTTCGCTGTCCATATATGATTGCTTATCTTGATTGTAGACTATTCAAAAGTCTCTTAATTGCAAGACCTATGATTGGTTCTCATATAAACAACACATTTCAAGAGATCACAGTTTATGTTTATCTCTCCAACCGGCAAATATTTGTAGATTTCTTTGATTTCATGCACCCTTTAGAATGTATCTAATCAGCCTCATCTCAACTCTCAGATATGTAAGTTTAACAACAAGATGATAAGATGATTTCTGAAAAAAAAAAGGTCATTATGGACTTGATGATATAATAAGTGTTTTTAAATGGAACTTGGGCATTGCAAGCAAGAGGCAAATATAACATACTGACCATACAGACGAGTTTGACTCAAGTTTGACTAAACGCACTTCAACACGAAAATTAAGTAGACTGTGCTTAAAGGAGTCAAAAATGATGAAAAAGAGTGGTATATAAGTCATGAAAATCATACATGAAATAAGATACTCAAGGAATTCAATGTTTCACATATTTCTAAAACTAGTACCCGTAATATGGGTCAGAACTACACAAATTGGAAGAAGGGATGACATTTTCACCTTACACTGCTCCCACTGCTTTATACACAAATACATCAATAAGCTCATGTTTCTGGTCAATGGTTTCATAACTGCAATCTCTTTCTCACTTTAAGTCTTCATTTCTAAAGGCCCTCTCACATCTTTCTGGGCAAGCTATGTTGGCTTGTTGCGTGTATGGATTTTCCAGCACGCAAGGTAATTTTCTGCAAGCGGACAAGGATTTGGGCGAGTTTAGCGTGCGTCTTACCTGCTGAACGTGTGCTCGCAAAAATTGCTCTCCACAAATCACATGCAAGGCTTGCCTTCATCACCTTCATCACCTCTGCCTATTTGGATATGTGGCTGCCACTAGTATCACTGATTCGTGAAAACTTATAATCACTAATATCAAAGATTCACAAAGATGAGGGAAACAATAGTCTTCTTATTCCACATTCAATTTTGATGAAACCTCTGATCTGTTCGTCCTGAAGTTTCCTGAAGTGTATTAGAGCCATGTGGAACATGGTGTGGAGTTACACTTGTAATTCATGTCAATTTTCCTTTCCTTAAGTGTTGTTTGAAAGTTACCTTGTATAACATTCCCAGATTGACAAGACCTCTTATCTCAAATGTCATGAATTTCCAGAAGAGCAAATGAAAGAAAGAAAGTAAAAAACAAACAAAAAAAATTCAACATATTCTCAAATACTATCAATGTTGACACACACATACACAAAACAAACAAACAAACAAAGAAAAAACAAACACAGAAATCTTGTTTTGGGCTACACTGAAAACTGTCGTGTTTTAAAACTCAAATCAGTATTTTGGTATTCAAAACTGAGCTGTGAGGTTTTTTATTATATGTCCCAACAGAGAAACAAGGTCCTATCACCAGAGGGATGCTGCTACGAGTCATACACTGTAAAATTCATCATGTTTGTGACGGGCATCTACTCACTTGCTCTGGACATGCCAACAGCAAGGCACTTCCTGAAGCGGCAGCAGCGGCACAGGTTGCGAGTAACGGGTGTAATGATGCATTCCTCGTTGCCCGAGCAGACGTACGTGTTGCCATCCCTCAGACTGCGCCGAAAGAAACCCTGGCTCCCAGAAGCAATATACGATGAAACAAAAACATTCCACATGCAGTCTCATGACTACTGCTATACATGTACCTGATATATTTCCTTCAGATCTAGATATCTACCTCTCTCTTTCTCTATTAACTGGCTGTGCAGCAGGTCTCTTATCTGGTAATCACTCCATTGTCTGAGTGCTCTCTTCTCTTGTAAGGTTATCTTCATCTTCAGCTCACTAGGACCTACAGATTTCTCGTTCTCAGCTTTTTCCATGGTACTCACCGGATGAAGCAGAAAGGTTTACCATATGTACACAATTTTGCTTGTGGCTGAACAAATTAATTATCAAGCCATGGAGAGAAAAATATTAATGTAGAGCAGGGTGATCCAGTGATGATATGATCCAGGTGACAAAACACACATTCTAACACACTACATACTATGGACATGTAACATACTATGGACATGTAAATGTAGGGTTCAAGACAGCCCCTTGAGGTTTAGAGACTTTAGTGGGTTAACCCGTTGAGGACGAGTCCCGAGTACACTCGGGCAAGTGTCTATGGGAAATGTGTGTGTTGTAGCAAAATCAGCCCATTCTCATTGGGTTAAAGGGGAAATCCAGTCCAAATATAAGTTTGTCTGATAAGAAAGAGTAAAATAGTATAATACATGAATATATAAGTTCAATGGTAAAATTTGGATCGAAATCTGGCGAAAAATAAGAAAGTTATGACATTTCAAATTTTCTCTAATTTTGTAGGAAACAGTTCTTGAACGGTCAATATGTATACACAAAGGCACAGTAAGCATGTCATTCCCTCACAATGTGCCATATAGTTTGTACAAAAAATTTAGAAATTTCAAGTTTTTCATTCAAATGCAATTATGCCCGAGGCTCAAATCCTGGTGTATCTAACTGATCACTATTCTGAAGTTAATCAACCAGGAATAACATCATGTTTCAGACTTCAATGACAGAAACATTGAATTTTTGTCATTTTTTTTTTACATGATCAATGGAAAATTGTGAGGATGTGACATGGTTAGCTCACTCATTTGCATATTCATATCCCCTGCACAAGAACTGTTTTGCAGAAATTAGCAAAGCTTCAAAATGTCATAACTTCCTTATTTTTCATCCAATTTCAGTCAAATTTCTATCACTGAATGTGTAAGATTTCATTCGTTTTTATCAGATGAAGTTATATTTGGACTGGATTTCCCCTTTAATGATATCCAACAACACTGGATTTCCTCTATTCTCTGTGACTTTTCCTTCCATTGATCCCCCACTGGCTGTTTCATTTGACCATATAAAATCATTTCTCTGTCTCTCAGTCATATAGAAGTGCTACGTAATTTGTAATCGTTTGATTGATCTACAACGTTTAAATACGTGCACGTATGCATACAAATATGTTGGAGTTGCCATCTACATAGGGGGAAAAAAACAAAAACAAATGCAAGAGAACAGTCTATTCTTTACCTTGCACCCTTCACATGTGTAGATTCCAAAGTGTATCCCTGACGAGACGTCCCCACACACTTTGCACGGCACCTGATCCTGAGCAATGTCCTTCACTGGCTGCTTGGCTGAATGGACAGAATATGGCCGGTACATGATGCCACTATTCATATTAGCAGAAAGCACTCAACTGTACATCTAAGTTATTTTCAAATACTTAAATCTGAATTCAAACAATTTATCCTTCCTGTTTTGTTTTTGTTCACTTAGGATGCACTACTTTCAAGAGTACTGTAAGACAAGTCCGTACCTATTTCGCTGTGATCGAGCTACTGTCAAGGTGGGGTCGTTTGCTATACAAAATTTTCTAGGCAGGCAGAGAGTCCCACAAAGTATGATTGTTGTACTCACAGCATGGTTATTTAAATGCGCATTACAGAAACATTCAGTAACAGCAGTAATCAAGTATCTCTAGTATATCCCAATAATCACATACTACAGTTCGGCTGCACCATTCATTTACTTGTGCATCTTCTTGTTTTAAATGAGCCGTAACAAAACCCTAAAAAAAAACCAAAAAACAACTCAATCAATCTTGCACTGTCTGACATGTGAATACTAGACTATACTACAGGACAATTACAGTGATTGTGGAATACACTGATGAAACTTGTGGCTTTCTTACTGCAAAGGTTTTCTTTGTCTGCTGTGAAAGCTGAGCAAAATAAATTACGCACTACAATTACGTCATAATCGACGATTATCTATGATAAATGACACATGTTGACTCCTGGAGACCACTACAAGTTGCAGACAAATTCCAGCACACATGAGCAAAGCTGAAGGCCACCCAAGATAATTATTCCCACTGGGGAGGCAACAATGTTACCAGGCATGAGGACAACTTGTACATGTACATCTCCATGAGCGCAATTTGCTCTGATCGAGAAGCACTGCTGCGATGCACGCAAACACTGCAAGATTTTCTGAAGCGCCGATTTGAAGCGGGGCTTTTGACTTGCCACCATTCAACTGAAGCATTACCAGGGAATAAAATCCAATGTAAACTGTGGATTAGGCGAATGCAGAAATTATAGTAGAACACATAAGTGAAGTTTGAATCCATTCAAAACTGACAGATTTTTACAATTTCGGTACTGCCATTGCTGGATAGGAAGACTAAAACAATTTATGATTTCACAGCAGGACAACAATATGGAGAAAATACAAAAAGAATTCAACATATTTTTTTGTTTTTTTGTTTTTTTGCATGATGAAAGAGTGTTTAGCTTACCTCTCTCAGAGGGCAGGGGGAATAACATTACCCTCATCATCATCCACTAAAAAGTGGAAGAAATGTGCACTTTTGATAAGAAAATAACATTTTGTGGCATTATTTTTACATTTTATTCAAATCATCTAACTGCGAATTCACAAATTTTACTGTAGTCTTCTTATCCCATGATGGCAGTACCAAAAGTTTGAACATTCATAACATTTACACTTATTGTCTGATTTTCCTCAAACTTCACTTACTGTAAAAGTTGAAATTTTCGCGGTGTTGAAATTGTTGCGCATTTCGCGCAACCAGAAACTAGCACGAAAATAAAAGCACGCGAATATTTTTGCCTGCCATATGTTCCTGTGTGTGATGTCTTGATTCAGCGGAATTAAAAGTACACGAAACTCTTCTTACCCCGCCAAGCGCGAAAATTAGTTGTGCGAAAATATCCACTTTTACAGTATGTGTTTTACTAATGTTGCTGCATTCACTCAATCTACATATGTATACATTCTCATTCAGTTTCATTCTTCAATCAAAGGATTGCGACGCAAACTCTCTTGAGATTCTCACGCTTACCTTTGCGCCCCATGCCTGCCTTGATACACTTCTGGTAGCGGCAGAACTGGCAGAGCAGCCTGGACAGAGGCGTGATGGGGCAGCTCTGCTTGTTGACGCATCGAAAGTTGGGCTCGCCCTTCCGTGTGCTCCGTATGAAAAAGCTCTGTGTTCAAAGCATTCATAACTGGCATGATTATCCAATAATGCTGCTGCTGCTGCTACTGGACATGATAATGCTGCTGATGATGATAATCACAGAAATGATTACAATAATGATGAGAATAATTGCATTAATGTCAATTTTTACAGCAAAACTGACAGTAACATCCGATGCTCACACCGTATCAAAAGTGGTGTGCCTATCATCATTTCAATACAATAATTGTTATTATTACAATCATTCCTTTAAAGACTTCAAATTAACAGCTCTTACAGGAAGTTACTGAAGGTAGAAAGGTTAATAGATTGATGAACAAAGACATGTGGGCAGACTGAGGAAAATTACCAGCTCTCTTTACTACTTTCTGTATCATATGTAATTATGAACTCAAGTAAGAAATAGGGAAGGGACATACACCAGTGGGGGATCCCGGGAGGAGCGCACTGGGCGCGCGCCCCTAATTAGTTTTTGTTAAAACAAAAGAAATAAAACAAGAGACCGGGGGGTCTCGTACTCACCTGAGTATCGCAAGTCCACCTTCCACGCAGTACATGTAGCACCACCATTATAGCTTTTATATGTTTACAATTTTAGAAAAGATTTGAAAAGATTCTTAAATTTGGGGGTTTTGTCTGTATCCAACAAATAGTATCATCGATATCACTCACATGATAATACATGCCAAGTTTGGTGAAAATTTGACCATGCATTCTAAGAAAAAGACGAAAATTATGATTAAGTACAATTAATGGCTCATTTTTTGAACCTTTACAGAATTCCTGGATCTGCCCCTGTACACATAGAACAAAGTCCAATGTGAAATATCCTTCAAAGTCAATAATGTCTGCGACTCCACTCACCTTGCAGGCTTCACAAATCTGGGCACCAAAGTATCTCCCGGTGGCCTGGTCGCCACAGACAGCACACATCACCGCCATGGAGTTGACGCTTTGATCCTGCCTTGACGACGACGATGACGACGACGACGACGACGGGCTGGCCCCCTTGGGAATGCTGGCAGGTGGTGGCACGTCCCACTCGGGCGCGGACTGTGGGAGGATGCTGTAAGGACTTCTTGAGGCCTTCCCGGTATCATCAGGCTCCCTCTTCTCTTTGAAATGTGTCGCTGGCAATGCTGTAGGCATCAAGAAACAAATACAAGGCAAGTGCCATAATGTGTCTCGCCCATTCGCGTACAAGAAATTGTACGCGAATGGGATATAACAGATAAAAAAAGAGATATAGTTCAGATAAAAAGAGATATAAAAGGGTAAAAATTTATGGCAAAAAAGAAACGTGCCATAAAAAGTTAACATTGGGCCCTTAAAGTTCGTTGACCCCTGCCTGTGACCTTTGACCTTGTGGTGACCATCCACTCCCCAAGGAACATCTACCATCCAAGTTTGGTCACAAACGGACCTAAAAGTTATGACCCATAATAGAAACGTGCCATAAAAACTTAACATTGGGCTCTAAAAGTTCGTTGACCCCTGCTTGTGACCTTTGACCTTGTGGTTATCATCCACTCCCCAAGGGACATCTACCATCCAAGTTTAGTCACAAATGGACCTATGGATCAAAAGTTATGACCTATAATAGAAACGCGCCATAAAAACTTAACATTGGGCCCTAAAGTTCATTGACCCCTGCCTGTGAGCTTTGACCTTGAGGTGACCTTCATATATGGTAAAATGTGAAACTTTGTATGATCCCTCTTCCCTCGAAGTTTGATTGCAATCAAAGCCCAGAGTAAAGAGTTATTCAAGTTTTTGTAGCGTTGCGGACAGACGACGGACGGACGGACGACAGACAGACAGACGCCGCAGGCGATCCCTTAGTCTCCCCGCACCTCCGGTGGGCTTGACAACCCCCCCCCCCCAAAAAAAAAAAAAGAAAAGAAAAGAGAAGCAAAATCAAAACAAGCATCGTGCCTAATAGGGCTTCTAGGACAGTTACCCCCTGGGCAATTACTCCAGACCCTTCCCTTGACCCTAACCCTAGTCCTAATCCTGAACCTAATCCTAACCTTAACCCAAACTAACCCTAAACCTAGCCCTAACCCTAATCTTTACTCCAACTTTATCACTAACCAGTATTTAGTCGTGGGGTAATTGTCCTTGGGGGTCATTGCCCTGATACGCTCATAGGAAAGTCTGCTTATGTAAATACATATTCTCCATGGATATGGTTCATTGAAAAATTGAAAACATAAACAAAAACAGCTACAACAGCAGGAAAGGGGAAGGGGTTAGTCCACTTCCTGGACTGTATTCGTAGTGTGCCCGCGTGTGTACGGACGTACGTTGATGGTGTCTGTATATACTGTATTACACAATTCACCCCTCCTGAATACAGTCCAGTCAAACCTGCCACTTTCCCCTCATTTCAGGGGGAACTCGTAAACTCCAGGCTCCACCTAATTTGCCAACTCCTCCGCTGATTAGCTTATCGACATGCCAATCAGGCTGTATGCAAAACGAAGTCGTAGTCTGTTATTCTAGACAATAGGATCAGTAACAAGGTTTTCCTACATGAGTTAGGTTGTCAGAAATTCAATTTTGTCGAATAAAAATACCGTAAAATGCATAGAAATGTATTATTATTATGAAATATTCTTGTTTAGAATGAAATTGCTTACGACATTGTCGACATTAAAAACGAAACAAATATAACATGACATTGAAGTCAGACTAATCTATTTATTTCTGTGTGGGCTCTATCGGTCAGCGCGCACAGTCGGCAAGCCCGGAAAAAAAAAAAGAGCAGAATCTGTCCTCGCACGCGTGACTTCGAGTGTGACCCCGCGGCCCCGTAGGTCATGAGAGCGCGATTGCAGGGTCGTTTTGAAATGCTCTTGGTCCCTTACCTGATTTTTCTTTTATTTGATAGGTAGAGGTTAAAACTTGGATGCAATCTTGCTAATTTCTCCAAGCACGACATGAAAGATCATCAAATTCGTGGCTAATAACACAATTGCCGATGTTACGGGAATCATAGGTACAGATATTCTTGTGAAATTCTCCTAAACGTCTTCTTTTTCATCTCAGGTGCCAACGAAAATTTTATCATGTAAAAAAGAACTAAGGTGTAATGTTATGATTTCGAGATGGTTCAGCAGCCAGATGAAATCAAAGGGATGTCATTCCTTTTTTTTTTTTCTCGGCACGATATATTAAACTCGACATGGTCAGATGTGAGCGTCTAGCTGTATACTTGTGTCTGTCATTAGAATAGTCTACTGCTTCTAATTGGTGGACATCTCTCCCTCTTCCTCTCTTTATTCGATTATGTCTTTTCTTGTTCTTATAAATCAAAATATGTTAATTTGGTTTGCTTTTGTCTAACCTTCTGATTTCGTCTACTAGAAATGCTGTCTGATTATAGTTCCATTCTGCCATCAATCATTCAGAACACTCTCTCTCAATTCAAAGCATCCAAGCATCCACTCAAATAATTATACTATAACCACTAGTTTTACCGTTCACTCCCGTTAAAGTGAACCACAGTTTTCAACATTATATCGAAATTCCGCTTACAACATTATCCACTCTGTTTTTTCCTCTATTACAATAACATTTTGATCGTATAACGAATGAAGAATGCTTGCAAGGACTTCACTACATTTGGAGGCCATTGTGCCTATTCTCTCTTTTACCGTACTACAGGCCTATATGCCTAACTAGGCAAAGAACATACATTATTGCACATGTAACACTCATTCACAGTAAAATGTTTTTTTCTCATTAACAACGACAGAGGAAGGAGCACAATCGACAAGTTGTTTTTCCTTTATAAATGTATATGGGTCAGAATGTAGAGATGTCCGTAAGATGTACAATTGAGCCAAAATTTAAAAAGTAGGATATTCTCCCAATTATTTATCTTACCTGAAAGTGTATACTCAAGCTTTAATATGAACCCAATTACATGCTATGATTTTCCCAGAGGAACAAGTTTTTATCAACCGCGGAAATTTGCCATGTCCAGAGCAGCGAACGTCCGTGAGGAATAGTACTGCACATGCTGATTCAGCTCAAAATCTTAAATATATTAAACATGTGTATGTGTTGGCAGAATATTAAGCTTGTACTCTTAACCTGTACGTAATTGTAGACAACTGATGATTTAACCAAATTCGTCATGCATTTCTGTTGAAATATTGCTCTTCCGCTGAACATTTTTCTCCACTATACGCCCATTTTACAGAAACTCAATATTTTGACCTCTTATTTCACTATCCCATACTTCAATCCTTACTCCAAAATAATAACATATCTTTTTAAGATATCTTATCTAAGCAGTCTCTATAATCTAACAAACATAACATATTTTTCATTACGGAGGTTCGCGTATAGCTCACGGACGTTCGGAACAAAAAATATATTGAACAATTCAGCTCTCTTGAGTTGTAAACGCATTCTATTCACAACAAACAGCGATTTCATGTCGAGAACAAACTCCTCTGCAAAATCATGAATAGATATTACCATTTCTCAATTTAAAAGTTTGTTTATCTTGTTATGCCGAGGAATCAGAGAAAACATTTTTTTTCCCATCTCTCGTAAATGAACGTACAAACGTACGTGTAATCTCAGTGACGTTGTCCATCCTTGAGAACGAATATATTTATCAAAACTTCGTTATCACGAAGTAAAGATTCGGTTCCTACATTTGTTATCTAAAGTCTACAATGCAAAATTTGCTTATGACGAACAAGGCCACAGCTAAATATGACAAAGAATTGACATAGAAACACAAAAGAAATATGCGCCGTTATAGAAATAAGAAGTTTAGCTGGGTAAGGGCAAACGAATACTTTATAGGAAGAAATTCCTCTGCGTTTGCTCCTTGTGGTACACACTGTATACCGAGGAGAATTTGTGTGATTATATTAGTCAGTTTCGTCATAACAAGACACAATGGCCCGAATTCACGAAGGTGGTACAAATGAAACCATGGTTTAAACCATGGACAAAATCTATGGAGCGCCAAGTGTCGCATGGAATATTTCGTTACGAAATCAGTCATTTCGTCAATGAAATGATTATTTTGTAACGAAATGACGTTTGGTAACTAAATGAACACTTCGTCCACGAAATGATAATTTCGTTAACGAAACGGTCATTTTGTCGACGAAATGACCAATTTCGTAACGAAATATTCCGTGCGACACTTGGCACTCCACAGTTTTTGTCCATGGTTTAAACCATGGTTTCATTTGTACCACCTTCGTGAATTCGGGCCAATAAGTCCATATAACTTGGATGGATGTTGTGACTTCGATATTATACAATATGGTTTCTTTAACAAACATTTTGTATAGCGCGTCATTTCCGAGGCTCATTATTCATACAGTTTGTCAATCTTAAATTTGATAGAGTTCATATAATCATGAAGCTTTTTATTCGATAAATGAGGAATCTCCGAAGTTCAATTGAAAGGTTTATTAATTGGAACATGAAAAATCAGGTTCGTTTATCTTAATGTGGAGAAACAAATAATTTAATAACCAAATCCTCCAGATTTTTCAAAACCTCATGATAATCGATTTCACCTATATATCAGGCCCATTCCACTTTTTGAAGAACTCTCTGAAAAAAAATCGAGTGAATCGGATACAAAAAAGAGTGAGTTTCGAATGAAATTGGAGTGAATTTTTAGTGAAAATCCTCATTTTCACTCGTTTGAGAGTGACCTCAGGGATCACTCCCAAATCTTTGAGTGATCCCTGACGTCACTCCAAAATTTACTCCAATTTCACTCGAAATTCACTCTTCTTTTGTATTCACTCTTTTTAGAGTGAATATTTTCACTCGATTTTTTTTTTTTTTTTTTTTTTTTTTTTTTTTTTTTTTTAGAGAGAACGGATCTTAAAAAAGAGTGTACATTAATATTTAATTTTCGGATTAACAAACTTTCGGAATAAGAACACTTTTAATAAGAAACCTCCTGAATTAACTATGAACATTCTTTTTTTTTTCCATTTTCGGAATTATAAACCTTCGGACTTTCGGAGTAACGAATCTTTGGAAGAGCGAACGTATCAAAGTGCAACCTTAATCTAAATCATTACTTTTATATTTGTTTTCAAATAAGCACAAAAGCACAAACAATTTGACGATCTCTCTGTCTCTTAAATGTAAAATGAAAAAAAAAAAAAACATCTGGGAGAGAATTACAAATCAACATTGGTTTTCATTGATGGGTATAAAAATAAAAACATGTCATGAAAAGCGGAGGATTTGCGTTTTTTCATCAGACAATAATATTGTATTATACTGCATTAGTTTCGTTCGCTTGTGACGACATTTCGAGGAATAAAAATAAAAAAAAAAAAAAACTTCCCCAGAGGCATTCGGTATAACGGGAGTGCACTGGCAATTCTTTTTCTCTGTGTTTTGGAGCTCGATCCCTTCTCTGTTTCTTTTCATTTTCATTCAACTGCTTCCACGTCCTTCAGAAACTTTTCCGATTCTTCTTCAACACATGCTCATTACAGACTTCTTCCGTCATTAATTCATCCCTTTTGTTTCAATATTGTTACTGCTGAGCACTTTTTGGATTTGTTTTGTTTTGTTTTGTTTTTCTGTTTGCTCGCAGCAGATTCATTGAGAGAAAAATCGTCGTGAAGAGAGAGAGAGAGAATGTACCAAGGTATTAGATATCATGGTTATGCATCGAACGTTCGTGATGGAGACCAAAAAATAAAAAATAAAAAAGGATGCATTCTGTTTGAGATGGCAGCTATACCATACTCAAAATACAGAATACAGGACACTCGGGAAAAGTTATCCCTATCGGTCGGATTGCATACGTCACGGACATCGTTCTACTACTTGGGTCATGTTCCATGAAGGACGGGTAACTAATCGGCAGAGAGTACCTATTATAGCCTTCCTACCTCTATCAAAAATTTGAAAAAGATTGTCATTGCAAATTATAAGAAATTTGACATCCTTACAACATATGAATTGCTCAGAGGGGAATTAGGAGGTGAATTTTCAGAGAAAATATTAATTATTTGCTTGGTTTTTTTTAAAATCTAATTGCATGGTCCAAAAACTGCGAACCAATCCGCTCCAAACTTGACGTGCAGCTCCTCGGCTAAAGGCTAAAGCCAAAAGTAACATGTATACCTTCGCCATCAAAGCAAGATGGTGTCCTACTCGATAACGTTTCAATAATTACGGACGTTCTTTTTTTTTTTTTTTTTTTCTCGTCTAAAAATGTAATTTCGGTTCCCATTTGACAAGGGATGGACAGAAGCTCAAAACAAACATTATCGTGCGGCTAGATCTTAGTCGTTTTGGAATCAGAACAATATCGTCAATAACGTTTAATGGGCTACGATCTTTATTAGTGAATATAGCGGAAGCACGTCCGTGACGTAAACTGAGTAAAATTTTGAATATTTAAAACAAAAATGTTACGTCCCATCCAGCTAGCAGACGTACAGTTTTTGCAGGATATGTTCATGAGCTGGAATACCAAATTTTTGTATACATTATACAGTTGGGACAACAAAGTATAATTTGCAGCAGCGATAGAGATAAAAGCATCACGGACGTTCCCCGTTTGATAGGGCTGTGATATTTTCATAAAGTTCTTATAATTTTGTGGTACATACCCATGATATGTCAGATCCAGAACATGGTCAGATTATTAGATGCCACGTATACCATAAAAAAGACACATTATTAGTTTGACAAACAAAAATTATTATGAAAATAGCGTTTTTACCGTATTTTTCCTTGTCAAAAGTCAACCAATCCATACATTTCCTGCAAGGAAATTTACCAGGCTTTGAGACATGAAATAATCTGGTTTCTTAGATCATCTTGGCGTGTTCTAAGGGAACGAATGTCCGAAGGTGCGAAAACTGGCAATTGTACATCGTTCAAAATTCTCACCATATACATCTCCACATATTTATTACATGTATAGGTGTTGAAAGAACTACATTGAAGTTTAATTTCAAGGTATCCATCGATCTTCATGGCAATGTATCACACACATGACAAAAATATGTACGTTACCCAAAGTATAGAGCTGCATATACGCATTCTGTTTACAGTTTTACCAAGGAGCGTGTGTAATTGAGCTCCTTGGTTTTACATAGTATTTTATATATTTATTCATTCATTCATTCATCCTTTTATTCATCCATTTATTTATTTATTTATTTATTTATCTATTTATCTATTTATTTATGTATTTATTTATTTATTCATTTATCTATTTTCATTCATTTATTTGTTGTGGTCTTGGTCTCAGTCTCCGGCCAAGTCACAGAGAGATCTATGAAAGGTACAGCTGTCGGTGGTCTTGTGAATAGGAACGTGAGTAGGAACAGTCTGTCTTGACTGTGATGTACAGTGAACATTAAAAAAAAATAATTCCTCTGGTGAAGCTCAGTAAAAAGACAAAAGCAAATGCATGTATATACCAGGTGGTTTGAAAAATTGCAGAGCTACATTGTTTCAAGTAATATAAGTGTCATAAATAAAATGAAATTGTATATTCTACAAAAATCATTACTTATGCTATATTCGTCATTGATATTGCCTTATCTAAATTATGGTGTTTTAGTTTGGGGCAACACTCACCAGAACCTACTAGATAGAGTGTTCCTTCTTCAAAAGAAAGCTCTCCGTGTCATCAGTTATCCTTTCATACCCTCCCACTCAAATATGTTATTTGCCGCTAAGAAGCTGCTAAAAATTAAAGATTGGTATTTATCTAATTTGGGGCAATATGTATACTAACAGCAACAACTCACTCCCCTCCATTTTTGATTCTATGTTTCAAAGAAATCAATCATTCCATGACTATCCCACTCGACGTTCCAATTAATTTCACTGACTTCTTTTACGAACAATTCTTGCTAAGCACACTCTTACCTATACTGGCCCAACTTATTGGAATTTTCTGCATAATGACATAAAAATTGCACCCTCTATATTTTCATTTAAGAGGAGATTAAAGTCTTTCTTATTGCAATGTTATGTTCCTACAGAATTGAACCAGCCTGTTGGCTCATTTTAATTTCTTTTCGAAGAATTTGGATTACCAATGATATACTGTCACATATTTCTCGTCCCTGTTGTCCTGAGACACTTACAGCGTAGATTCCATCCCACTTGTATTACTTCCGACTCTATTTCTCTCTATTTTTTCATATTTCTGTATCCTTTCCACGCATCCCATTATTTTTTCGATATACAGTAGTTCTGTCGAGCATCGCTGGATCTGTTTTACCTTTCTGTCCGTTGTATTGTTTTCCTATTCTGACAGACTTGTCTCGTTCTGTCTTCGTCTCAGTCTCGTTGTGCATGTGTGTCTGTGTGTTACTCTGTCTTCTTATTGGGCTTCCAGACTTTTTTTTTCTATCTGTCTTTATTCCCATTTTTTCTTTTTTGCATTAGTTCGTTTTTTATTGACATTCTGTACCTGAGGGGTCCAAATTCTACAAGCATTGCCTTTTTAGTGGGTCCCTCCATTTTCGATATTTTGTGTAATGTTATATTGTCTATATCACTTCAGTCAATTTTCATTACAACATTATTTGTTACCCCAAGGTTCTACAATTATGATTTCTGAATTTACTCTGTTTTGATTACATGTATATGTAACCTTATTCTCTGTTACCAAAGAAAGTGAAATGTTTATGTTCTTCTTTTTTTTTGAAAACGAATTAAAGTTTGAATTGAATTGAATTGAACTGAGTAGATCCACACAAATAATTTGCCGGCAAGTTTTCACACTGGCAATACCGGTACCGAAGTTGCACAGACATGGAAGGGTTGTGAAAATTTGACTGCTTTGTAAGTGAATAACATACTGGCCCTGATGAGAAAACCTTCCCCCCGCGCGTTGCACGTGGTGGGTATCTTTTGCACAGAGAACATTGCAAACGATGGCCCAGGGAGGTGATGCGATCAGCTGTGTCTCGTAAAATACGATTACGTACGAGTGGCCGTCACTCGTAATGCATATTCATTAAGAATGGCTACGTCTGCATATCAAATAGATGATGTCATACTACATTATCGTGCTCGCTCTGGCAGGGTAGTCTGGACGATTTTTTTCGGGAGTACCAATTGGTGGAGTGTCGCAATCAGCGGTTGGGCGCATTGGGTGGGTGCCGAGTGTGTGGGGACTGCGGATGATAAAAATCGTCCAGTATCTGGACTAGGAAGGGGTGGGTGGGTAGTCCTCACCTTGGTTTTAGAATATCTTCTTCTCTAGGTCCAAAAGATATAAAATACTTCAGCTAAGTTTTGATACTGTTAGTACTGTAAAATGAATGTTGACATGTGAAGAATGACAGATGTGTTCAGACCATTCAAAGAACATTTCTTTGTCTTAACTAATGCTACCTATGTGTCGCATGATTGTGCGATTTAGATTATGTCTATATAGGTTTAGGTATGGCCAGTGCGCCGAGTTATGTTTTTGTTGTCATATTCTGCAAACTCATGCACATATTCCAATGACAACAGGATGTTTGTTTCCAGCTGCTTTCTTTTTTTTTTTCTTTTTCTTTTTCTTTTTTATCTAACCACACCTACATCAACTGCCGGTAACTTGACAGAGATATCATTTCTCATCCAACACTCCCTCAGCAACAAGTATCTCTAGCATATCAATACTACACAAAAAATACCAAATCACACCTGACTCGATTTCCTTCACTTCTTTTTTTTTTTTTTTAATACTCCGGTAGAATAGGTGACCTACAGAGAGTCAGGTTCCGGCAAAATTTGCAACGAAAATATTTCCATACAAATATGAAATTACAATATTGTTACTGTACAAGAGGAAACATTCATACAATCAACATTTTTTTTTGTGTGTGTGTGTAACTTTGCTTGTTAGCTTCATTGAATGTGCAAATATGTAAATATTTGCCAATCATTTTTGTAGTAGTTACAATGTATGTTAGATGCTTAAAAATCCACTCAACCGAATATTCAACATTAGTTGCCTTCAGATGGTGATCCTTAACATCGAGGATAAGCTCTATGGGGCGCACGAATTGCATGGTCGTTTTCGTTATGAAATCAGTCATTTCATCGACAAAATGGCTGATTGCATAACAAAATTGACCGAATCACACTTGGCGCCCTATAGAGCTCATCCTTGAAGATAGTTTATCCTCTAGTAGGATCACTGTCTGAACATACCTATTTATGATATACTTATTTACCCAAGATACAAACAAAACAGCTCTGAATTCTTTACTACAATAATTCATTCTTAAAATGTTGTCTTTACAGTTTATGCAAGGCTTTGAATTGAGACTACAATTAGTATGTGTCACCTTGACCTCATTTTCATTAAAAAAAAAAATAGTGACTCACAGGGCATTTCTGACTAACAGAATATCCAGGATTCAGGATAATTACAAATAATTCTCATCCAAATTTGACTGATCACAACAAGCCGATACTCATGAATACATGTACTAACATTATGCAGTCCCTCCCCACCCCCACCCCCTCCCCCCCCCCCCCCCAATGATCATGGACAAAGAGGGGTTTTCAGGCAAAGCTACACCTCAAAGAACTGATTGTGATAACAATACTACCAAGAGCTCATGCATTAATCTAATAGCAGTACACAGACACCTGTATACTGTACCAAAGTTTTATCATGCTGACACATTACAGCACACATGCACACACACATACATGAACAAAAAGCTGGCACACTTGTGGATTTTTTGATAAGATTTTAGCCAGTCATACAAAAATACTTATACACTCAGGTGTACTAACAAACAAACATCAGTACACTTGACTTTATTCAGTCCTAACAAACCAGTTACTTCTTTCTGTCTTAGAAACAAAGAAAAGAACTCTGTGAAAAACTGCCCAAATTTCCTCTGTCAGTGAGCGAATATTTTTGTCTTTTATGTGGCCACTTCCTGCATAACACGGAAACACAGCAAAATGAAAATGAAATTCACATACTCTGATATTCATATCTTTCAAGTGCTGTATACACATTGTACACAAGATCTAAAGTTTGATGGGTGTTATTCAATTATCACATTGGTCATAATGGGAACTGTGAAAGGCAGCTTCCGAAATCAAATGCACTGGTATTGGAGAATGAGTTAAAAGCAGACAAGCGAAAGTGTAAGACTGTTGAATAATCAGTAAAATATAAAACTACAAAGAAGCTTTTCTTCTTTACATTAAATGATTGTGTTCAGTAGAGAGTAAGCAGTGAGTATCATAATCAAGTATTTGTAATGCTCTTTGCATGCAATTTTACATTTGAGATGCACAATGTTTGTACATACCTACCATAGCTCAGAGAAATAAACTTAACGCAGCTCTGCCCAAGAAATATCAGGGGCATTTGCATGTTAACATGAAACCAAACACATGTATTAGTGGGCAAACGTAAGAACAAAAGAATAAGTATACAGTCAAACCTGCCTCAGGGGCCACCTGTTTATAGCGGCCACCTGTCTATAGCGGCCACTGAAAAATCTTTTCACACCTTCCATTAAATGACTTCCAAAATCTGGTAAATGTTGCTATGATGGTGACTGGCATGCCTTTGCTCTCTCACTATTCTCCCAATAGGTCTACAGTACAGCTTGGCAATGTGGAAACAATAGTTTCATAAGACTGGCAAGAAATTAAAATGACATGTTTCAAAGTTTGATGGCACAACTCAAAATGTGTTAAGTGGTTATACATAAACTCCTTGAACCTAGTTTCTTGTGGATGGCAAAATTGTTTCAGAAAGCAATAATTTGGGAATTGGGAATTTTGAAAAGTTTGATGATGGAACCTGCTGTGCACTGGGAAGGTATCATTATTATTATTATTTTTTTAATGGATATTTGGCCAGACCAGTGCACTTTGTATGATACAAAAGGCAGCATTTCAAGTGTTATGTAATTTTCAAAAATGTCATGCAGTCATAATAGCTGTTGAGCATTCCATTCTAGCCAATCAACAAATTTAAGGTGTAGAATGCAGAAAATTAATAGCTGATTTATAATATTCTCCTCTTTAGTTGGATTTTCTGAGATTTTCAGTTTTAATAGTATGTATTTTCTGTTTCAAATAATGCTTTCCTAGATTTCCATGATCGCAGCTAATCAGTGGTCCATACCTTTGACCTCGTGACCTGTGAACTGCAACAGATTTTAACTCTCACTATTAATGTACATTGTATAGTATACATTTATAAATCGCATGAAGCTAGAACCCTTGTGCCATTTCAAAAGTAATTTAGTGAAACTTACACATTTTCCCTTGACCTATAATCCCACAGGCCCACACTAATAACATACTCCACATAATCTCTATCGGGTAACATAAACATGAATTTTTATGACAATACTTTATGTCAGTTTCAAAATATATCGTGTATGGGAAAAAAAATGGTCAAACATTAGCATTTTCACTTGACCTTTGACCCCATGACTCAAATCTTTCCCTACAATATCACTGTGTGATAATGCATGTCTATACACATTTCATTAAAGGAGAAGTCCGGACGATTTTGATTAAATTTCACCATAATCTACATTTTTTAAATCAAAGAACAAAATGACTAAGTTTCATTAAAAAATACCCTCCCAACTCGTCACAATCGATTTTTTCGCATCACTAATTTTGAATTGTAACTGTTCAATTTCTGTACGCCGGCTAGAAAGATCATGTGACGGCGTGACGTATTAGCCCCACATTGCTCAGTGTTTGGAGCCTCAGCTGGCTCGGGGAGCCCTGCATGAGCAACGGTGATACGAGTCGAGCAAGCAGTAGCGTACTGCGTGGTTCTGGCCATGCAGCGGATCCGCGGATGCACGCCGCATAATCTACATGTGTATGTTATTGCTTCACTTCGCACGTAAAAATGCCGATGTGTCAAGCGTTTGGCCGGAAGAAGAGTTTCTTTGCCACTCTGAATCCTGAAAATGAGCGGGAAAGGTGCGCCAGATGGCTCTCCAATATTAGAATTGACAACTTTGCCGTCAAAACTTACAAATACTACCCGATTCAGCCTCGTCATACTCCCCACCGGCGGCGGCACTGGCGCTTGCGTTTCTTCCATGGTTCAAAGTTATACGGTCGTAATTTACCACCGTCAGGCATACTCAACAGTCTTGGACAACAATAGAGGCAATAATTCTGAAATTGACAGACTGAATTCAGATTGTTCACACTCAGAAGTAAAAAAAAACCAATAACGATCGCGGATTGTGATAGCATTTGGCAGCAGCAGATGTACTTCTGTAAATGTATGCCTGATCACTGTGATGGCAACAATACAGTAGCCGATGAATGTACATGTAAATGATGGGATGGACACAAATAAGTATGGCAATATTACAATACATATAATATATCAATATAAATGAAAATGTCATAAACTTGCAACTATTTTATATTAATCTTTGACGGATTTTAAATATATATATCGAAGATGATTTGACTAAAGGAATACAGCGCTTGGCAACATTACTCCTAAACGGTGTATGGACTCCTGCGGTAGCGCCAACTAGGCAGCCCTTGGCAGGCATGCAGATACCGCGCCGCAGTCAGCAGTGCAATGGGAGATCGATGCGCAGCTGGGCTGCACTCGTGGTGCTCTCAGCTGAGGAAACTGAGCCTGATACGTCACGCGCAATGCATCCTGGGACAGATAGTACGAAGGGCTGCTCGCGACCAATTCGTACACGAAGAATTACCTTATTTTTTCAAAAAATCATAGTAAATGTATCTGATGGTCTTTTCTCATCGGGAAAAAGGTAATAGGTTTATGAAATATTGTTCTTTACACGGGACATGGCTGATAATCGTCCGGACTTCCCCTTTAAGTGCATACATTGAGTCATTTCAACAGTTTATCTTTCTTCTTTTTTTCCTCCCATTAGGGACCAAAATAAAAGGGGTGCAGCGTATAACACAGTACATGTACATTGTATTGACACTTGATTTTAGAAGAGACTAAATTTCAAGAGCAAAGTACCATCAGACACTCAAGATAGATAAATAAGAATATTCGAAGGACAGTTAATACAACAAGTCAACAGCTATAAATGTAGTATCAGGAGTTTAATATGCACCTGGCCAGAGCAGAATGTATAATGCCAGAAACTGTGAGACATTAGTTACGTTCAGACGGCAGGCCCTAACCTCGAGGTTAGGAAACCTCGAGGTTTAGCTCTTGCCCCCTAACTACGACGTGTGTCCACACGACGAATCTTAACCTCGAGGTTACGAAACCTCAAGGTTAAGCTTCTGCCCCCCCCCCCCCCCCCCCCCCCCCCCGTAACTACGAGTGGGTCCCACTCGATGTTAAACCCACAAAACCGAAAGTTTCAGCCCACACTGCTAACAAGGCGTCTATTTATTCTTTAGTCCAACCCTGTCGGACTCACTTACAGGTACTCTTTTTCTCTGTCATGGTATGCAGAGATAGCACTGCACTGATGACTTTATGCCTTTATGAAGATATTCGTCAAAAACATTTTTTTAGCATCGGAGAAGAATATAGAATACAGTAGCGAGTTTGACGTGTTCAGTTTCAGAGATCAAGCGCATGGGAAGAAAAGATGATGTTGTTGTGTCGTGCGTCATAGGTTTTTCACGTGTAGTGTATTTGTGGTGTACGTTTGGGAGGTTGACCCGGAAGCAGAGGGAAATTGTGGGGGCTGGAGTTTACGGCGAGGTCACTCTTAACTTCGAGTTCGTTGTTTTTTGTGTCCACATGGTGCTTAACTACGAGTGGGGACCCCCCCGCGGCTCGTGGTTAGAGCGCTAACCATAAGATTTCTCGTGGCTCGAAACATTGAGCAAACCTCGAGGTTTGCTAACTACGAGTGCATCTTCACGGTCCCTAACTACAAGCTCTAACCTCGAAGTTCGAGGTTAAGGGCTCCCGTCTGAACGTAACTATTCTTGTTGATGACATACCAAACACAAGAAACTCTTGCAATGAGATAAACATCTTACAGAAATATAGGGCTTCAATAAATCTTGTTTAATTGCAGTATAGTCAAATCTGGGCTCAGTGAAAAATAACCAGAATTAGTACTGAGGCCAAATTGCAAGAGACCTAAAAAACATGATGCCGTGCAATAGAAATAGATTTGAAAGCAGTATGTCATGACATAGGTATGATCAGGGAAAAGTTTGGAAAAGCAAGCTTGTCTAATGACTAATCTATCTCTCCACATATTCAGTACTTTCTACTTGTTTACAGCACTGGAGATTATCTGTCCTAGAAGAGACTGAGCATTTTAGATCGGTGTGTTTAAACATATCATCACTGGGGTGAAAATACCTTTAGAAGATCTGCAAAATGTCAAATGTTCAGGAGAGCAAACCTGAACAAAAAAAAAAAAAAAAAAAAAAAAGACAGCAAAAGCACTATTTATATCAAATGGGATAGCTTTTCATTTTTTATGCCATGGTGGCTTCATTTTTGGTTTTAATATTAAAGACAGCAAGAATTTGGACAGGACATCACTTAACTGATTATCTGACCATTAATCCAACAAAAAGTCAATTTCACCAAACTTTGAGATAAGAGGTCTTGTCAACCAAGTGACGATATGTGTGTGTGTGTGTGTGTGTGTGTAGAGTGTAAGAAGAAATCCTGACCATGTACAGAATCAGTGTAGCTCCTTTTTCAGTCATTCAAAGCCTGAAGGGGAAGCATTCAATGGAGGTATGTAGCTAGTTTTCAGTCTTTTATTCTTTGACCCCGCTTCTCAAGCGATGGGCCACAAAGCTCTCTCAGGTGGGCTGTGATGTTGGCCAAAAACCAAACAAAAAATAATGTAAACTATCTAAACTGGGCCTAAAAAAAAAAAAAAAAAAAACTAGATATATCGCTACGGCGACTGATATGCCTCCGCCATAATGCATGGTTCTCCTAATAGGTCTATAGTACAATGTCTTGACAATGTGTGAT
The DNA here is from genome assembly GCF_964275005.1 of Diadema setosum. Lineage (NCBI taxonomy): Eukaryota > Metazoa > Echinodermata > Echinoidea > Diadematoida > Diadematidae > Diadema > Diadema setosum. The sequence continues at coordinate 31,220,961 of NC_092685.1, read as the reverse complement.
GACAGTTTCACACAATTGGCAAAATATCAAAATGACAGGTTTGCCACAAATGTGCTGAATGTTCACTTTCCTAGAACTAGGTTCAATTGGATGAATGATTAAAATGTGCAGGTATTTGGGGAACTGATGATTTTTACTTGACTTTTGACCCTTTTATAAGTTTATGCCTTGAGTAATTTTCAAGGTATTGAGAAAAAGTATAATTTCAGTATTAAGGTGCTACATATCCTATAATGGGGCCAAAATATCAATAAAAATTGTAATTTGAGATTTTGATGGCAATGTAATATTGAACTATCACTAGATCTACCAAAAAAAAAATAGTTTCGAAATTTCACTCTAAGTATGTAAAAAATTGATTAAAAGTTAATGTTTCTTATTGTTTTTTTAACCTGATCGGCGACCAGAAACAATGAAAATATAGAGAAATTCAAACTGTCCTAAAATTATCATTTTTTATCCAAATTTCACAAATGACATATCAAAATGAAGGGCAGAGCCTGGGTTCTTAGACTAGAGGCACTGAAAAACAATATGCTGCCATCTAGTGGGAGGAATGTGACAGATATCTCTGACTCATGCCTTTGCTGTGGCACTTCATAATACTTTCACTACCTAGTTCAGTTTCTGTTGTTTTATCGCTGGGATATTCCAAACAAAACCTCAACAATGGGAAAAAGAAAAGGCAGCTACTATAAGAAAAAGGGTTTCAGGGGGATTTCAGCAAATGTTGTGAAGAAAATGAAGCTTGGAGCAGCTGCTACACCTGAGGAGGACACTGCTTCCAGGAGAAAGCTTTCTTCACAACACAGTCCCACACATAGACTTCTGTGTGCTGAAAATCCCCCAACCCTTCCCGATCCAGAGCCCGAGAACGAGAACATCATAGTCAACAAGCGGCTCCTTGGTAAAGCTCTTGAAGAATTCAAGGGCCATTCTTGCCCAGAAGGTGAGTAAGCTTGCATTGTTTATCATCTTTATTTATGTAGATGTTGTAATTGTTCAATGTCAGTGCAGTGTTCATGAACAGACTTCGCCGTTGGTAAATTTTATAGTCAACAGTCTAAAAGAAAGGCAATGTCAGTAAATAACTTCTGTCCGCAGTTTTAATCTTTTTTTTTAACGTAGGCCATATCCAAGGTTCTGACTCTGATAAAGTAACAACTCACCGCTGATATTTGGTCAGGTAGAATGTATGATTAGGTTCTCTAGTAATTTTGTTTTATCTGCATAATTTGTATGTAATTTATTTCATATTATGTCACGGAAAGCTCACACCCATTTATCATGCCAGGCCCAGGATTATTGTGACATGGCTCTGTGATGGTATTATGATGGTTAGACCTACAATGTAGTGGCTATTGTATTTCTAGATGCAAAGAGAGCAGGTAGGAATGTTATCATTAGGATTAAAATAAGTATGCTTTTTTATTGTCATTTCCTTTCCTTCATTTCTATATAAAGTACAAATACTACGGTACATAATTTGCATATTTCTTTCATTGTATGCAGCTTTCCTGCAGATTGATGAGGCTGACCAGCAGCGTAATGGACTGTGCAGCACCCTTGTCCTCCGGTGCTCCATCTGCAAGATGGAGCACACATTCAGAACATCACCAAATGTAGCAGGGGGTGCTGGACAATCTGCAGCCATCAATCGGCGGTCCGTTCTTGGAGCTATGGAGGTGGGACTCGGGCGGGAAGCTCTGGCTGACCTGTGTGCCTACATGAACCTTCCCGCCCCGGTGAACAGCAAGAGCTTTCAGGATCACCTGAACCACCTGCACACTACTAGCAGTGAGGTAAGAGATACTTATCTTCATTCCCACAGATCTACAATTTGTAAGTTGTTAAATTTTGTAAAAAGCCTACCACTACTGTTTTTATATCATAGGTATAAACATTGATTATCAAATGTTTTCTGTTTCCTCTTCTCTGTTTTTATCTATTCATCCATTTTTGGTTTGGGTTTTTACAGACTGCAGATCAGCAGATGGCAGAGGCTGGGCAGCGTGTCAGGGAGATGGTGGTGGCAGAGAACCCGGAACTGGAGGAGGAGGAGGTGCTGGATGTGGCAGTATCGTATGATGGCACGTGGCATAAAAGGGGCTTTGTATCTAATCATGGGGTGGGGGTAGTTATTAGCATGGACAGTGGGGAGGTTTTAGACAGGGAGGTATTATCTAAGGTTTGTAGGGAATGTAAACTAAAGGAGGGGTGGGATAGGGATACAGAGGAGTATAGGAACTGGTGGGAGGGGCATAAGGACAACTGTTTGGGAGGGCATAAGGGATCTAGTGGGAAGATGGAAGTAGATGCAGCAGTAGCAATATGGGGTAGGTCAGTAGATAAGCATAGGCTAAGGTATAAGTACATGGTTAGTGATGGGGATAGTAAGGCATTCAAGGCAGTAGAGGAAACATATGGGGAGGGTCATAAAGTAGAGAAGTTAGATTGTGTAGGGCATGTAGGGAAGCGTATGTTTAATCATTTGGATAAGTTTAGGAAGAGCGATAGCCATAGTCAGGAGTTTAGGAAGTTGCTAAATAAGCGGGGGGCTGGACGTGGGGCAGGGTGTTTACATGGTAATGCGGATGAGGGGACAGTAGGTAGGCTTAGTAAGTTATATAGAACAACAATTCGTAAAGCTAGCAAGGGGATAATTAGGAATAGTGAAGAAAAGGCGAGGGCAACACAGGATTTGCAGCGGGCAGTATTGGCTATTCTCTATCACAGCTGCAAAGTTGATGATGAGATCCGCCACCAGTACTGCCCTAACGACGATTGGTGTGAGTATAGAAAACACGGCAAGATGGAGGACAAGGACCACCATCTTGATGGGCGGCTCCTCGAACCCCTCTTGCCTGTGTTCCAGCGACTCAGTGATGAAAGTCTTCTCTCGAGATGTCTTCCAGGGTACACCCAGAACCAGAATGAAGCCTTCAACCAGCTCATCTGGAAAAGGTGTCCCAAACACGTATGGAGGACTGCCAAAGTTGTTCACATTGCAGTCAACATGGCTGTAATGGCGTTCAACAGCGGCGCCGAGATCGGTCGCCACAGACTACTACAGAGCCTCAATCTCAGCATGGGAGCTCATGCCTTGTTGTCTGCACGTAGGAAGGATAAGGCTAGGATTAGTAATGCAGATAATCGGGCAAGGGAGGCTAATAAGAAGAAAAGGGAGGCAATTAGGCAGGGAAATAAGGAAAGGGAGGAGGGCTATGTGGAAGAGGAAGGGGTACTGTATGAGGCGGGAGGGTTTTAGGTGTGTGGGTTTTCATGTAGTAGGGGTTACGTGTAATTTTTTAAGTCGTATATAGTTTGTATGATGTGATATGTATATTTATGGTGCAATGTTTTATTATGACACATGTTTTGTTATATATATGCTGATTATTTCATGATTTTGATTTTGTAGAAAATTTCCAGCTGTAAATATCCTTTATAGACATATGATTTTGATTTAATGTAACATTTCCAGTTGTACATATTCGTTATAGCTTATATGATTTTATTGAATTTTTCATTTTCCATTTGTAAATAATAATTGTATTTATTGAGTTTAACTTTGATTATTATTTTGCTACAGCCACTGCCTCATCCAGCACCAACTGCCATTATTTGCCAGGTCGCCAGTGGTGAACCAGACTGCACGCTGTCGCTGGCGACCTGGCCTCGTGTGTAAATAAGTTTTTTTTTTTTTTTTTTTTTTTTTTGTTAATCATTTTCTTGGTAGTAGATTAGTTAATTAGCAATTATTTGTCATAAATGTAAATACTTTGAATTTCAGCTGATTAAATGTTTGTATATATTGGCTATGTAAAGATGCTTCAATGCCTCTTTATTACAGCATCAAACTTTGGCCTGAGAAGTGAAGTACATGTGGTATGTTAGTGAAGGTGGCTGCGTAGACAAGAATATTACATTGGTCAATTAGGAATAATTATAATTCCCCCTAATTAATAACTATCAACCATATACTTCATGTGAGAGAGATATGAATGGTGTTGAATGGTGTTTGTGATATATCCATAGCTGTTTTTGGTGAATGGTAGTTGTTTTGTAGCTCCATATGTTTTTCCTAGAAGAGTAATGACCGATGTATTGTGCATATTGTAATACCTTTTTGTTTCCTTTGTTTTCTCAAAATACTACTTTCTTAAGAAATTAGTATTTTGTTTTATTCATTAAAAATACATGGTTTAACAGAATGACTTGAGAGTTGGTAAGAAGATTTCTGAAAAGATACTTGAGCTCATAACCGTTTCCCTTTTTTCATAAGAGTCATAGAAGTTAGTTAATTAGTTGCATGAATACATAATTAGCCAACTTGGATATGAGTGTTTGAAAAAAAATTAATTAAAAATATTTTACAAGTCAAATCACAAAACCAAAACGATTAATCTGTTTATCCTTACATACTTCATTTACATACCAAATTTAGAAAGATTAACACTAGGGGTTGTCTGTATAAGAGCAAAACAGTGTTTTCTTATTATTTTCTTTATATGTAGAACGGAACAGGTGTCGGATTACATATGGGCAGAAAATACTCCTGAAGGCTTATGTTATACACCTATGTCAAAAAAAACAATGAAAATATAACCTTGGTAGGAAATACAGACCCTAAACACAATAGGTGTGATATCCCCTTAAATGGGAAAATAGCATTATCTAAACCTGGCCTTTGACCTTTGACCTCACAGTTCCAAAGAGAATCACTGTTAGGTTGAACATACATAAATATGTAAGTTTCATGATGATATCTTGAGTTACTTTTGCGATATGGAGGAAAAAGTGCAATTCAGCACTTTCACTTGACCTTTGACCTTTTGACCTTTGACCTTTTGGCAAGAAGCTTCCCACAGAATATATATTGGGTAATACATGCATACATCAAGTTAAAAAAAACCAAAAAAACCTTCAGGCATTGCATAAATATAAGGAAAGTAGTGATATTTTGAGGAGTTGACCTTGACCTTTGACCCCCTGACCTTTGAACCATGACCCCCAACTTCCCTAGATAATCACTGCCCATTGGAACAAGCATATATACTCAGTTCCATAAAGATACCTTGAACCATTTGCGAGATATGGAGAAAAACATGAATTTTCAACCTTTTTTTTTCACAAAATAACCTATGACCTTTGACCTTTGACCCCGTGACCCTAAAATCCAAACAAAGTATTATCCCCCCAGGATATACCCTCATACCAAGTTTGATGTAAAACCACCACACGGTTCTTGAGATATTGACAAAAACAAAACGGGACGGAGGGACGGACGGACGTACGGACGGACGGACGACCCGAAAACATAATGCCTCCGGCCACTTTGTTGGCGGAGGCATAAAAACTTAATGGGCCTCAAAAAAACTTATATGAGCCAAAGTAGGTCTTGGGTTAAAAGGTTAAGAAGCCCTGCTTCACAATTTCATCACATCTACAAAGAAGCAACACATGAAATAGCTCACTGGTATAGGTCATGTATCACAATGGCTGCACACATTAGCAGTGTAATTTCACCTAGCGGGACTGGTTATTGTCTATGAGGGCCACTACACCAAAGGGTTCTTAGTGGTTATGATATAGAGTTATGTACAGCTGCACATTCTCGTATTATTAGCTGTATGCCCATAGAGGGTATAACAATAATGAGAAGCTATCTTTGTGTTATTGGCTATTATATGATATAAGAAACATAGTAATAGTGTGGGGCTAAACATTCTCATATTATTGGATATAAATAATGCACGGTATAGAAATTGAACAGAAATTATTAAGCAAAAGTTCACATTCTGGTATCATGCCTCCTTTTAGCTCTATGACACAAGAAATATGATAATGTAGAGCTGAATGACCTCATATAAGTGGCTACAATAAAAACTAGAAAAGCACTCTGAGAGCGCAGACCTCCGCCAAGCAACTACTTCCACCGATGATCTTGCTCTTCCCAAGAGATTTTTCTCCTCTCCACTACTGGGGAAAAGTTCTTTGGGCTCTTCCATAGACATCGGTGATTTCCACCCATAGGTATACTAGTACATGCTGAAAAATCACCCGATTTCCCAATTATAAAGAAGCCTACAGTACATGCTGAAAAATCACTCGATTTCCCAATTATATAGAAGCCTAAATCACCCGATTTCCCAATTATATAGAAGCCTAAATCACCCGATTTCCCAATTATATAGAAGCCTAGGCTTTGTTACGTCATAAACCCTCAGCTGCACAGCGCGCCTCACCCTAGCAGAAAGTGGAGCACGCACTTTAGTGCGCGCATGCAAACCTCAAATACGCGTTGCCTGAACTCCCCAAGTTCATTGACCCTACCTGCCAAAATATCAAAAATCCTTCATAAATTCCTCAAAAATTCTCGGATCACTACCAAAAGTTAATTGTTTGTTACTTGTGTCATTCTCAACCTTTCCTGCAAGTTTCATCCCAATCCATACTACTTTTTGAGTTGTTATTTTGCACACGGACAAACTAACTCACTAACTAACAAACAAACACACAAACCAATGGTAACGAAAACATAACCTCCTCCCTCAGCAGAGGTAAAAATATGTGACAAACAAAATCAAATGTTTTGGTATGATAAGCTCACAACATGAAATCATCAAATATGCACTGTGAAAATACTACAAAGTGTAACTCAACATAATATGGGTCATTTCAATCATGTGACAAAATCTGACTTCATCTTGGTGGTGGAATTGAGTTGGCGGTAGTGTTTGTATGGATATGTGTGTTTCTTAGTATACAGGTGCGTGCGTGTGTGTGTGTATGTGCGCATCTATAATGAATATCTACACGTATAACATTGTTCATCCTTTCCAACTGATTAGTCAAATGCACTGTGATACTTCGTCCCTGAGTGATGACGAGCTTCAATGCAAAAAAAGGACAAAAACAAAAACAAAAACAGATTTTTAAAGTTGCTTAAATAAGGTCATCATCAAAGAGAGCATTATTGAACCTTTCAAATAAAACTGCACTTTTTAACGTAATTAAGAATATTTCGTGATGATATTTCAATCCCTTCAATCTCTAATATCTCAAGTAGATAAAAAGTGATATATTTTTTTCTGTAGTTAAAGTCTTGACTCAATATACACATCTTGTCTGCTACAATGACAGTCTGGGATATGACCATGACCTTTTACCTTGATGTTTGCCTCCTCCCCCACCCCCACCCCCAACCTCATCAATTTATTGCCTAAATTACTGTTTGATACAAATTTTGAACTTCCTTACGGGTCAAAGTAGAACCAAATCTCTTTGCATATGAATGCACTTCGCAGCAAAAAAAAAAAGAAGAAAATACATGTAAATGAATGAATAAATAAATAAATAGATAAATAAAAATGAAAAGTTTTTTTTAAGTCTCTCTGTCACACACACACACACACATGGACACACATACATACAAAAATGCCTTTTATTCAAGTATAAAATCAAAGACAAATACATACACAGAACTCTACCCAAATCACCTGAGATGATCAAAATCACTGAGATAAAAAACAAATATGTTAACCTGGAGTCCATTGATTCATTGATCTACTAAATCACTAGTTCAAGTGGTTCTTATTCATATCTCATAATGTTAACACAGTATTCTCTCTTTCTCTGCTCATAATCAGCTACGGAAATAACTCTTCATCAAATACAAATACAGCTCTTGCGCCACAGTGAAACCTGTGATTTTAAAAAATACAGAAAAGAGGAAATTTACTCCTCTCCACAACATCCCTCCATTTTGTTTGATTTGTTAGTGATTTGCAAGAAAATGCTCAGGACCAGAGATACTTTTACATTGAGCCCTTAAAGGTAGGGAATCCCATTTGCATGCCTTAAATGAAGAGTTGTATAAACACAGTGGTATGTTGAAGAGAGTGTCATTTTAGAAACTCCCATAAAGTATTGAAAGTGGAAGGTAACATTTAGTACATTTTTATTGACCGTTAGATTTTGAATTGAATTCTTTTCGGGGCTCCCCGTAAATTCCAGTACATTACTAGGCTACCTTTGCAGACCCATGCACTGCATGTGTGTCCATCATGTATATTTTGTCAATAAAGTTCATCAAAACTTACAAACATTTCTATATGCATTCTTGCCACACATTCTATATGTTATCACATCAGCTCATATACTTTTAGATTTGTGTTTATTGATAAAAAAAACAGAAGACTGCAACAAAAAGGCTTAAGTGTGGCTGACACACAGAACTACTGAGTAGTTGAGTTTTGTGCATTATTCAAATTGTAGATAACTGTTGACTTCCAAATTTCTAAGCAGTGGCCTAAACAAGTCCCCTGAGGTTCATATTTAATGTTTTGCTGCATTTTGGGAGTTCTGTAAAAGGTATCCCCTACCTTTAAAGGACAAGTTTACCTTAACCCGTTGAGGACAGACTGATTTTGCTACAACATGCATTTCCCATAGACACCTGCCCGAGTATACTCGGGACTCGTCTTCAACGGGTTTATATACTATGGACCTGTAAAGTGAATGAAGCAATACTGGTAGAACACATCAGTGAAAGTTTGAAGAAATCAGACAAGTTATGAATTTTTCTGAAGTTTTTGCACAGTCACTGCTGGATGACAAGACAATGTACTATGTGAGTAACATGAATGGAACAATATAAGGAAAATGTAAAGAGAAATCCACAAAATTATTTTTTTTTTTGACATATGTTAAGGGTAGTGTTATTCCCCCTGCCTTCTGAAAGAGGCAAGTGAAGTGCTCTTTTATTACGAAGAAAAGTGAAAATATGTTGGATTTTTTTTATATCACCTTCATATCATTCTATGCATGTGACATCACAAACTGCAGTAGTCTTCTCATCCAGCGATGCCGACACTGAAACTTCAAAAATGCATAACTTCTGAAAATTCTGTCCGATTTTCCTTAAACTTTCACGAAAGTGTTCTACTAATATCATCGCATTCTCTCAATCCTTATGTATGTATGAGGGTGAACTACTCCTTTAATCAAACAAGGCAGCCTGTTGCTGGTGAAGTTTAGTCAAGAGGTAGAGTACAGTGGGTGCGCTTGTGCATATCATCTGGTTACTGATGTCATGGAAGCAAATTTACTCACTGCAGGTTGCTGGGCTTCTGGTTTGTCCCAAAGAAGACGAAGTGTCCATGTTGGCGGTCTATCATAGTCCTGATGGACGGTGTAGTTCAAGGCAGAACCCCTTGCTAGTCTCCTGACTCTTCACTGCTCTCTGCGCTCATCAACACACAGAATGGAGGCCGGCTAGCTATATGGCTCTGACTCGTGAGTTGGCTGTTACATCATACCTGGCTGCGATGTGCGGAGTGGTTTCTGACCTCAGCAATGCAGAGCTGCTCATCACACACTCACATGTTATCTCCCGCTCCTCCTCTCAGCGTCATCTTGGAATGAACAGGGGATTATTATCTGTAGAAACCAAGGGCAGAATGCACACAAATAACCGCTTTCATTTTACTAAGTACATATATTAGTATGTACAGTGGCACAAGAACAGTACAAACAACTTGACTGTTTTTTTTTACCCAAAACCACTGTTTTTACCACATAATGTGATATTCATTTAGAGAGCTTTAACGTATGCCACACATTTCACAGGGTTTTTATTTTTGTGAATTTCACAAGTCGTATCCTATAATTTGCAAATAAAACAACATGCAGAAATATTTACTTTGATCCTGACATGAATACAAGGAGCACACAAACATTTCTTTGTTCATTACTGTAGACCTACTCCTCATCAAAATAATGGCGAATCTAACTACTCATGAAATTGTCAGGAGTCCTGATTTGTTAATTAGGATCATTAAATATGTGTATACAGCATTCAAGTTCAGTCTTGTGGTGGGTGTACACAATAGGTGGGTCTACATCAGCTCGAGCTTGAAGAATAGCACGCTTATGGGGGATCACAGAAATGAGCCCGATGTCGGCTGAAACGTGCAATAGGGTTTTCACTAGCTCAAGCTTCAGGCACGGTGGGGTTTATAAGCTCGATGCTGGCGCATGCGCACTTAAATGAACGGTACTGGCGCGAACATACTCCAACCCGACTGCCTACATTCCTGCGTGGTGCGCAACGCATGCAGTGCCGATGTTTAAGCTCGAGGTGACAAAGACGCATTGAGATTAGCTCGCTATTTTGCAAATTAGCTGGCAATTCTGCAAATAAGTCCAAGATATCGGTAGTTTATTTTCTGATCGGAAAAGCGTGCTATTTCAGTCTTCGTTGCAAAATTAGCGGGCTATTTTCTGATCAGGCTAATTCTTTGGATCAGAAATAGCGGGCTATTCTTCATGCTCGAGCTGATGAAGACCCACTTTTTGAGCTTGACCTGGTGGAAAACTGATAGCATTAAGTGAAGTGTCAGCTAATGTCATGGGGAGAAGAAGGCTGCGTTCATGCAAAACTAGAATTGCATTTCTAAACACGTTTAGTCGCTAAACGTGTTTAGATGCATTGCGTTCATGCGATTTTTCCATTAAAACGCGTTTCAAAACGCCGATCTGAAATGCGGAAAAAAGGGCATTTTGAATCATGATTCTGCCAGAATCACGATCGCAGAAACCGCACGAACGCAACCGTGATTTCAATCATGATTCTATGACGTCATTGTGCGCTGTGTGCATGCGTGTCTCATGAGGTATCCCACAGCTTCTAGTTCTGTTTGCGCGCTTGTGTACGTCTTATGAATCGTTTTTTTTCGTACTATACTTGCACTTGTTTGTTTACATCAACGCCATACACTGATTCTATGCTAGTATCTAACGTTAACTGTTTAATATAATAATACATGTAATTACTCTCCGATTGAGTTGATAAAAGCATGGACCCTACCATGATAAAAGTAATGGCTGCAGCGCTGTGTCTACCAAGGGAAATAATTGGAGAGACGAAGAATTGGGATTATTCCTCGATCTGTTCCTCGATCTGTGGGCAGAGCCTGAATACCACAGCTTATCGGAAAGTATTCACCAAAATAAAAACGTAAAGGCCTGTACAGTTGGAATAAGGAGGTCTGGCTCGAGTTGCAGAGACGTAGACAAGGTCAAACTGCGCAGTGCGCTGCGCAATGGCAAGGGATGAGCTCAGCCAGAATCAGCGTTGCGAAAGCCCGCATGAACGCTCTTCTGCTAAGACCGTGATTTGAAACGCCATTTTGAATCATGATTCATGTTTGTGATTCTGGCTACGAAATTCGCATGAACGCGGCCGAAGTCAGACAGGCAGACTGCTAGTAGTGCCGACAGATATTCAATACTGCATTTTATCAAATCATAGAATCACATCACATACTAAGACCAAATGCATTACGTAAATACATGATTGCATGTACTGTAAAACATGATATTTTCGCTGCATGAATTTTTTGCGAATTGGAGCCGACGGTCTTTTTCGCAGCATGAGATTTTCACGAGTTGCCTCCAACATTCAATGCACATAGTGTACACAAGAACTTTCGCTTGCATTTTAATTTCGCGAATCTTGGCTCTCGCGAAATTAAAATGCAGGCGAACATTCCTCTTTTTTCAGTAACCTCTACATTCTCCCACTTTTACCCGATCAAGCATGTGTGCCTGTCAGCTCTCAGACTTTCCCTCTGATCTAGCTCACAATCTCGAGACAGGCTAAGACTGCATATCGAGGGAGTATACGAGGACCAGTGAGGTTTGCACAAAACGGGAAGCCATACAGGCATACTATTTCGTAATAGTAGATGCTCGCAAGAAGCATGGCTAGCACGTTGCATGACATGAGTTGCATGACATGATGTAACATCAAAATTTGGGCCCCCTGAAACACGGAAGGAGACAAATAGACCAGTTTGTAATTCCACTTTGTGCATAAGCAGAAAAAGGTCATTTGTACCAACAGGCACTTTGGTCTGTTAATTCACTGAGATAAGCATCTGCGATGTGATGATTATTCATGTGATCTACTAATTTTGCTGCATTCTCTTCATTAACATGTTTATGAAGGTGGACTTGTCCTTTAAACATATTCATTAACATATCATATTGTTTAGGGGTTAAATAAAAGTAACTGAAGTGATGCGACAAAATGCATACATGAGCTAAGACATATCAAGTACAAATAAGACCCCTAAAAATCCAACAATAAAAACAAAATTGAGATGGGAGTTGAGAAGAGAGGAAAGGAAAAATGGGAGAGAGGAAGAATAGATGGTATAGGATTCAAATGCACAGAACAGACAATGGTTTGATGATTGGAACATAGTCAAATACTCATCATTCCTATCCAAGGAACTATTACTCATATACACGTATGTCTTATTTATAAAATTGCAATGACATCTATTTCAGTTTACCTTTCAATACAGCAAGTGACAGGTAGGGCAGCACTCAGTGCTTTCCAAAAACTTGGCTCCGTCACATATATACAAACATGTTTTGTGCTAACGGTGACCTTAACAAAGCTAAATGATATTCTCAAGATCGACTGGTAGGATATTTATGAATGGACGGATTTTAATGACACATACACTGTATTTACAGTGAATAAGGGAAATAAGATGAGGGTCAGCTCGAACACAAACGTGAAGTGACTCTTGCAACTTTATGAGATTGCGCTTCTTGCAATGTCAACCCTCTTATGGTTCTTGTCACATAATTTGTGCTGGCTCGCCCAAATTGTGTGCTACTCCCCTACAACACAAGAGACCACCAGCAACTTTAGAATATAGCATGAGGGGGTTGAGACAGATGTGTGGCATCAGTTAGATCTGGGAAACACTGAAAAAATAAAACAAAACACAAACTAACACAAAATGCAACAACAACAACAAAAATGAGCCTGCAGCTATAGGTGTAATTACAAGAGGCAGCAACAAAATTTTAGTCTTGCAAACTTGAACCATGGCATACATACATGTACGAGTTTATATGTTCATGTGTTGTTAAATCAACAAATGTATATTTGGAGTGACTGTCAAAATTTACCCCCTCTCCCCTAAAAACCAACCAAACAAACAACAACATATGAAATATATGGCAATTACAGCAACAAGCATTGGCAGGTACAAGTACCCATCCATACAAGGGGAGGGGGGGGGGGGGGGGGGTCAAGAGGGAAATTGCACTCCACGTTCAGACTAGGTCTAGTCTTTCGACAAGGCCCTCTGGCTGTATGAAGGCTATAACAGGCGAGTGAAGCAAGCCCAGCTGACCGTGACAGCGCAAGTGCCTGTTGAGATCCGTTTCATTATTTATCCATTATTATTCATGACCACAAGAACCCTATTGAACAATCATATTAATGGGTTCCAGTCGACCAATGGAATGGCACGCTGCCCACATCTTCTGTCTTAGCGTTGTCTGGCCTGTTTGCATGCATCACTAGGGACTTTTCGATTTGCACGTTGAGCCAGACGTCACCCTGTTACGACGTAGTTTTAGCGTACTGCGCATGCGTGAGTGTCGACCCTCGGCTCATCGCACAAATTTCGAACGCATTAACCCCGGTTATCACCCAAATCGGTTGCGCCGCGCTCAACCCACCTCGCTATGACGTCACACTCCTCTCGGGTATCGTGTGAAAGAGCACGATGACTCTCGGGAAATTACACGTAATGCTGTACGCAAACAGATCTTCTGTTCTATTTCTACCTCTGCCAAGGGAGGAGGTCAATATGTTTTCGTTACCGTTGGTTTGTGTGTTTGTGCGTTTGTTTGTCCCTGTGCAAAATAACTCAAAATGTAGTTAACGGATTTGGATGAAACTTGCAGGAAAGGTCTAGAATGACACAAGTAACAAACGATTAAATTTTGGTAGTGATCCAAGAATTTTGGGGGAATTTATGAAGAATTTTTGATATTTTGGCAGGTAGGGTCAGAGAGTTCAGGCTGTGCGTATTTGAGGTTTACATGTGCGCACTAAAGTGCGTGCTCTAGTTTCTACTGGGGCGAGGAGCGCCGTGCGGCTGACGGTTTATGACGTAACAAAAGCTTCTAAATTGGGAAATCGGGCTACTTTCAGCACACAATGCTATACGTACGTATGGGTAGAAATCACTGAAATCTCTATGGAAGGACAAGCTCAATGGTGGAAATGAGTTGCATGCTTGGCGGAGGTCTGCGCTATCAGAGTGCTTCTCTAGTTCCTTTTGTGATCTGAGAGCAAGCTGAAATCACTCTTTGCTAATTATGTTTCTCGAATCAAGTTTGGCCAGTCACCATCTGGAGGTGTTTTCCCATCACATCGCACTCATTTTGATTGTACACTTTTCACCTTAATGAATGGAGCATCACTTCACCTTGTACTCACTTTCACCAACAAACTGCAGCTAGATGTTGATGGTGTGAGTGTGTAAGGATCAAGTACTCCTGCATGCATATTTGATTGGCAGGCCATGGATTTTGTGAGTCTGCCGTTGTATTGGAATGCTGCGTGCCATCTGACTCACTTTGGTGTCTAAATAGTCCATGACTCGAAAATAATCAGCACTGCATTTCATGATGGGAATAAATGAAATGTTTTTGCTAATACAGTCAAACCTGCCTTAGCAGCCACCCGTCTATAGCTGCCACTGAAAAATCCCCCAGAGATAAAAGCCCTGTTTAAGACCCTTTGTACAGCGGCCACCTGTCTAATGTGGCCAGCAGCCACAAACTTTGTTCCCGCGGTAGATTTTAACCTGTCTATAAAGGCCACATAGCCGATAATTCACCATGCTTTTGTAGCCATGCCAGTCATTCATTGGCAACGTTCAGTGATTGCCACCACTGCATTCATCACTCACTCAGTCATAATAATGCACTAGTTAGTGTTAAGCTTTCTTCACGACTGTACACATGCTACTGTGCAACAATTTCATAAACATCAGCATTGTCCAATGCATGAAACACACGTGTGCATACGTACACACATACATACTATGTACATGTAAGTACAAATACAATGATGATACATTGACAGGCAATGCACACAAAGTTGGATAAAGTGCCTATAGTGGTCACCTGTCTATAACGGCCACTTTTTTCGTCTCCCTTGGGTGGCCACTATAGACAGGTTTGACTGTATCATGGGAATGAAACTGGGATATGTGGAGTAAGTAAATGTGGCAATGAATAGTAGAACACATTAGAGACTGATGTTTATATTTCGATCTTTGTTATCACTGTGCAGCCAGAAACTGTTAAAGGACAAGTTCACCTTCATAGACATGGGGATTGAATGAATGCAGCAACACTAATAGAACGCAACAGAAAGAGTTTGAGGAAAATCAGACAATCCCTTTAAAAGTTATGAATTTTTTAAGTTTCTGGTCAGTCACTGCTGGATGACAAGACTACTACAGCTTGTGATGTTGCATGTGTACGATATAAAGAAAATATAAAGAAAATTAAACATATTTTCACTTTTCTCGCATAATAAGAGAACACTTGACTTCCCTCTTTCAGTAGGCAAGGGGGAACAATATTACCCTTACTTAGGTCAGTAACGAGTTGAGGAAATGTGCACCTTTGTCAAAAAGCAAAATTTTGTGAAATTCTCTCTATATTTTCTTTATAGCATTGTACCCATGTGACATCATACACTGTCATAGTCTTCTCATCCAGCAGTCACTGTGCAGATACTTTAAAAACTCATAACTTTTGACTGATGTGTTCTAATAATATTGCTGCATTCACTCAATCCACAGTGCATGAAGGTGGACTTGTCCTTTAATACCACTGTATTACCACCCTCTTCATTACATAGAATTGTGGGGGTTTGGGAGACTATACAGCACATTTGCACAGTGTATGCACACAGTGGGAGAGTATGGATCGCATGTGGGGAAGGTGACTCTCCATACTATTACTAGCTCTGAATAGAAGCCGATGACCAGCACAATTGTCCTACTACTGAAGAAGTTTAGACTGTGCAATCAGCAACGTCTACCTTTGAGTTTGGTTGGCCTAATTTAAAAAAAAAGTAAGATTGTTTTTAGAAAATGTAGAACATTATCATTTGTAGGTATTAATGAAGGACAATGGAAGTGGTTAATGATACCAGTAAAGCACTTTGATTTATTCATAGTATAATATTGAGTTGCTCATCAGCATATTGCATAGTCCCATGTATACATGATTATGTGTATCTTGACCTTCACCAGTAGCAATCTATGCAAGCATAATCCATGTACAAACTGTATGTAAAGTTTTGTTGAGATAATTTGTATAATCTACAAAATGTGTGTGCATGAGCAGTCGAGATACATTTGTTCAAATTCACTTCAAATCTTTTTTTACCAGTAATAGTAGCATGGGCAATTTTTTTTTCAAGTTTCCACTTTCTATACCCATCCCCCTGGATAGAACTTTGCTTTCTTCAGTAAAGTGAAGATACTTAACCAAATGTGAAATAGTTCTGTGGTTGACAGGCCAAGTCAAACTTAGAGCATTTCTATGGATATTGGAAGAACCAAGGAAGGGTCTAAACAAACATATTAATTTCTTGATTTGGCAATGCTTCATAAAATGCCTGCACGGCAGATAATCAACAAATTATACTAATGAAGTTAAACTACTCAACAGTGGTATCCTCATAGACCTAGATAGTGTAAAGCATGAAATTTGTGTCGCCAAGCTGGCATTCAATGCATACAGTGTAGACAACTTTCGCTTGCGTTTTGTTTAACAAATCTTGGCTTTCTCTAGAAATTCACAAATTGTAATGCACACAAACATTTCTGGTTTTACAGTGGACAAGAAATGAAGGGCTTGCACAAGGTAACCATAGAAATGCAGTACCCAGGGTACAGGGAAACCCTATAATGGGATCTGGGGGACTGCCAGTTTTCCCTCATTATAACCACAGACCAACTAATAATAGAAATTGTGCCTACACATATTTCATACACGGTACTTGCCAATGCTATATAGGGTGTCTAACTGCTGAGTGTTAGAACCTATGTATGTGTACTAGTGGACACGAAAACCATCAGCCATACTACATACTGTAGCCCATAGAGGACCCCTTCAGCAGGTAACTGGTTTGATTAGCCCGACCAGAGAGCAATTTTAACTGGGCTGTGATAGTTGCCCTTCATACAAAAAAGTGAAGTAGGCCTAACAGTTACAGTTTTCGCGTGTTTGACTCCACAGTCCACGTCTTCATACATTATGCAACCATGAATGTAACTATACACAGCCCAGTCGCCGCTGTACATACGTAGCGCGACAGGGCTGTACCAGCGAAGCTCCAAACACGAAGAGGGTCCAACGATCGCATGCGATCGGATTGAATTTTGATACTTTAGATCATTTTTTGTCACTTCAAACTCATCTGACGAACAAAATGATAATGAGACTTCATATCTATGCTATGAATATTGAAATTTAGATTTAATAACTTACCTAAAATGATGGTTATATGCAGCATGTGTGAACGGTTCACGTACGGTACATCGTCTTTCACGCCAGGCCATTTCCAATATCCGGGAGGTCACATGATCTGAATGCCCTTTCAAAAGGTCGCGCTGTCGACCGTTGTTGTTGTTGTTGTTGTTATAATTTTTGGCGTTGCATTCAAAACTCGAATATTTCACGCCAAACAATTCATTATTTTATTTTTAGACACCACGTTAATTTTTTTTTTTGGACTTATCATAAACAAAAATATTTTTCAAAATATATGTTATAAAATAAACATAAAAACTGTCCTTTGCACTGGTCCACTCAACCTGCCAACCGCTGTCTAATGGTATAATCTTGCCAACCCAGCTATGTACATTTAGCAGGCTTCTCAGCACAAAGGCCTAGGCCACTCATATACACGGAGAGCAGGCGGGGGGCGCAAAGATATCAGAAATTTTTAGAAACAATTTGAATAATAATCAATTTCTCATACTGTAATAATAAATTTCTCATACTGTAAGCACTTTCATTTGGAGCTTAATTAAAGTGAGTTTATCAACAATGTTAGTGTGCTATAAATACAGCAACAAAAACAAACCTAGAAAACTATGTGAGAAAAAGAAAGAAGAAGAAGAAAAAAAAAAGACACAGGGTCTACAGCAATCTAAATCTATTTGTCCTTTTGACATATTTCAAAACGATATGTATATTGGGTGGTTGTAATAAAACATATATTTAACTCTTTCTGATTAACTTCTGTTTTCATCAACTTCCTCTCATCTTCAAACATATCATAATGTAATAAATAATGCTCTACAGTTTCTCGAACCATACATGTGGCACGCATTCCCGTCGGATGTTGCCAATGATATACATAAAATGATTTAAAGATAATAAAAAGTTTTGGTACCTCAAAAGTTTCCCTGAATTTCCTTGTCTTGGTTTGTGTTTCACGTTAAAGTACGTTGTCTGTGAGAATTACTCGCCCCAAAGTGCTCTCATGTCTTAGTAATCATGCAATAATGGTTTCGTACCAGAGCCGTCGCCGTACAGCGTCGATAAATATTGTACGAAACCACTGACTGCGACCAGCAGCGTGCAGCCCATTGTACGTATAGCTAACTGCGACCAGCAGCCCCATACGCATAGCGTAATGGGGCTTCGCATTGTAACATACAGGATCATGACAGAATTAGTATCGCGGATAAATGTCAATTTAAAATCCCAAAATTTCTTCGATTTGAAGACTTACCAATAAGTTGAAGTATTGAAAACAGGCTTCGAACAACGTTTGGTTCTGCCAATAGTCCCTTTCTTTTCGAATTGATGACTGAATGTGACTCGGTCGAGAGGACCTTGGGAGAGCTACATACACCATGGACCGATGCATACACTGACTACTACGGCCAGCGCATGCGCACACAAACATCTTATCCGTTGATATGGGATTTGAAATTTGTGCGCATGTGATGTGTTCGCATGCACTGGCTGTAGTATTCAGTGTACATGGTGTATGTCGCTCTCCCAAGGTCCTCTCGGCCGAGTCACATTCAGTCATCAATTCGAACAGAAAGGGACTGTAGGCAGAACCAAACGTTGCCCGAAGCCTGTTTTCAATACTTCACCTTAATTGGTAAGTCTTCAAATTGAAGAATTTTTGGGATTTTAAGTTAACATTTATCCCGCGATACTAAATCTGTCATGATCCTGAATGCTACAATGCGAAGCCCGATTACGCTATGCGTATGGGACTGCTGGTCGCTATGCGTATGGGGCTGCTGGTCGCAGTTAATTGCATGATTACTAAGACATGAGAGCACTTTGGGGCGAGTAAATTAAATCTCACAGTGTTAGTTATATGAAAGGTACTTTAACCTGAAACACAAACTAAGACAAGGAAATTTTTGAGGTACCAAAACTTTTTATTATCTTTAATCTTGCCACACCAAATCTCAATCTGCAAGCAACAACTTCCTCTCTCCTTGTACGACAACTCAGTGATGTGACCGGCAGTACATTCTTCTTCACGATATATAAATGGCGCTGTCGACCGTGCTGCTACACCAACACTCAAGCAGCGCATCGCACGCACGCAAAAGATTTCCGCAGAAATCAAGGCGCCATTTTGAATTCTGCAACGATGAACCCCGACGGTGTTAGGGAATCCGCCAGAAAGTATCATTTTTTGGTTCCACGGACTTACCACGAGGGCTCTCAATGGACTTACGAACCTTCTGTAATACAAGCATGCACTTAAGGTGGGTAACGTTTGGTAACGTGTACATTGTTTATAAAGAACGTATAAATTTTCATAAGTTTTGTAGTTGTGCTGTGGTTCCCCACTTTGAAGGTGCCCGCTCGCTGGTCAGACGCTGTATTTGCGTAGCGTATTAACAGCGTCTGGTCGGGCTACCATGAACGATGTACCGTACGCACAGCAGGCCAAAGGCACCACAAGTTAACAACACAGCAGTTATACCGTTTTCGCCCATTTACCGGTAGAACCCTAGTACAGTTGAACCTCTCTTATCCGGCCTCCCTTTATCCGGATCTCTCTATTATACGGACGCAATCTCGCCGTGATTTTTTTTTTGGGGCATGCCTTTTTTTTTAGTAATTACGGGAGGAAAGGGGGATTCCCAACTCCTTGTTGAGAACTCCTACACAAACACACATATTACATATTACTTCCAACATTAACATACACCTCTATTTTGGGGTCTGTTACTGAGTGTATTAACAATGAAAAGGTTGCAGTTAACTATACACAGCCCAGTCGCCGCTGTACATACGTAGCGCGACAGGGCTGTACCAGCGAAGCTCCAAACACGAAGAGGGTCCAACGATCGCATGCGATCGGATTGAATTTTGATACTTTAAATCATTTTTTTGTCACTTCAAACTCATCTGACGAACAAAATGATAATGAGACTTCATATCTATGCTATGAATATTGAAATTTAGATTTAATAACTTACCTAAAATGATGGTTATATGCAGCATGTGTGAACGGTTCACGAACGGTACATCGTCTTTCACGCCAGGCCATTTCCAATATCCGGGAGGTCACATGATCTGAATGCCCTTTGAAAAGGTCGCGCTGTCGACCGTGCTGCTACATCAACACTC
The DNA here is from genome assembly GCF_964275005.1 of Diadema setosum. Taxonomy (NCBI): domain Eukaryota; kingdom Metazoa; phylum Echinodermata; class Echinoidea; order Diadematoida; family Diadematidae; genus Diadema; species Diadema setosum. The sequence continues at coordinate 31,200,435 of NC_092685.1, read as the reverse complement.
AAGCGCAGCGCATCGCACGCACGCAAAAGATTTCCGCAGAGATCAAGGCGCCATTTTGAATTCTGCAACGATGAACCCCGACGGTGTTAGGGAATCCGCCAGAAAGTATCATTTTTTGGTTCCGCGGACTTATCACGAGGGCTCTCAATGGACTTACGAACCTTCTCTAATACAAGCATGCACTTAAGTTATAAGCCTAAGGTGAGTAACGTTTGGTAACGTGTAACGTTACACTGATTGAGTGTTTATAAAGAACGTATAAATTTTCATAAGTTTTCTGTTGTGTTGTGGTTCGATCCCCACTTTGAAGGTGCCCGCTCGCTGGTCAGACACTGCATTCGCGTAGCGTATTAACAGCGTCTGGTCGGGCTAGGTTGCAGTATACACATTACTACATGTGGTACTACAATGCCAATGGGCGGATGGGCTACATCAGTACATGTGTGGGGAACCACATGTATATGTTTATGGGTAATTCCATGAAGTTGGGGCAGTGTCCATGTAGCATCGTGATATTTGAAAAATACATTTCAGCATAACTCAATATTAATTATGCTATACATTTATTGTTTGTAAGCTTTACATTTACATTGAGGCCACACATTTTCCTGGAAAATTTGTGCCATTCAGACTCAATTTTGATGAAGTTATTAAACAATTATGTAACGGTGTCCTGTAGCATCGTGACGTGTCCATGTAGCATCGTGAAATTTTAACATTTGGTTCTAAGAGACAAATTATGGCAATTAGTTTGACCAAAATTTGATGCAATATGCATATTTACTAGATTAGTCAGATAGCTAGATATCTTATTCTTAAATTTCCTGTACACAGTTTTAATTTTAAAAGAAAATTACAAAATGTATCACGATGCTATGCGGTGTCCTTTTTTGTTACATATGGTGGACACCTTGTAGCATAGTGACACATTGTGTAATTTTCTTGTAAAAATAAAACTGTGGAAAACAGAGTTAAGATATTTAGCTATCTGACTAATCTAGTAATTATGCATATTATATCAAATTTTGGTCAAGCTAATTGCATTAATTTGTCTTTTAGGACCAGATTTTATCTATCACGATGCTACATGGACACTAACTATACACAGCCCAGTCGCCGCTGTACATACGTAGCGCGACAGGGCTGTACCAACGAAGCTCCAAACACGAAGAGGGTCCAACGATAGCATGCGATCGGATTGAATTTTGATACTTTAGATCATTTTTTTGTCACTTCAAACTCATCTGACGAACAAAATGATAATGAGACTTCATATCTATGCTATGAATATTGAAATTTAGATTTGATAACTTACCTAAAATGATGGTTATATGCAGCATGTGTGAACGGTTCACGAACGGTACATCGTCTTTCACGCCAGGCCATTTCCAATATCCGGGAGGTCACATGATCTGAATGCCCTTTCAAAAGGTCGCGCTGTCGACCGTGCTGCTACACCAACACTCAAGCAGCGCATCGCACGCACGCAAAAGATTTCCGCAGAGATCAAGGCGCCATTTTGAATTCTGCAACGATGAACCCCGACGGTGTTAGGGAATCCGCCAGAAAGTATCATTTTTTGGTTCACGGACTTATCACGAGGGCTCTCAATGGACTTACGAACCTTCTGTAATACAAGCATGCACTTAAGGTGAGTAACGTTTGGTAACGTGTATGGTTGAGGGGTCTAGATATCGCGCACGAAAATTTGAAATGCTCTTATAATAGAAGTTATTCCGTAATCGTACCTGAATTTCTCAATGAATATCGCGAAAATGCAGAAAAATCACCTCCCAGAATCTCCTGATGATACGATGACGGAGTAGTGCGCTGTCGCCGTTTGTATGTCGGACTTTTTTTTATGCGTTCACCTTCTCGGGGTATGTAAAGATCGCGCAGCTGCCCTATGTAGTTTCATGCGTGAAAGTGTCTGCCCCTCTCTGTGGCTGTAGCGTGCTTCGGCTTTCGTAGAATATTATCAACGATCGATCGAACAAATTACGAATTCTATCGGCTACGATCATACGAACGAGACAAGCGAGACGACACGTCTAGGCTACAACATCCTTAAAAAAAGATTTTAAGCTAAGGTAGGTAAATTATTAGGTGAAAAATTGGAAATTTAGTGAAAAATTTGTTCCAAAAAATTGGAAATTTGGTGCAAAATTTGTTTGAAATCAAAATTTCTTACCTGCTTTCTTCTCATGTTTAGCGGTTGTCAGGTATTTTTATTCCATGGGCGTATCGGCAAATTTTGCGCTTAGTCCTACGCGTAATATTGCTTGCTATACGCAGTTACGCTATGCGCGATCATTACGTTCCTGCGCGAGACCTAGTACCCTTACTATACATTGTTTATAAAGAACGTATAAATTTTCATAAGTTTTGTAGTTGTGTTGTGGTTCCCCACTTTGTAGGTGCCCGCTCGTTGGTCAGACGCTGTATTCGCGTAGCGTATTAACAGCGTCTGGTCGGGCTACATGGACACGTCACGATGCTACAGGACACCGTTACATTTTTTAAAAATAACTTCATCAAAATTGAGTCTGAATGGCACAAAATTTCCAGGAAAATGTATGGTGTCAATACAAGGCCACAAATGTAACGCCTATAAAGAATATATGTATAGCATAATTAGTATTGAGTTATGCTAAAATGTAACACTTTGTGCCCCAACTTCACGGAATTACCCACATGTATAAAGCATTGTCAGTCTCCCGTATCCGGCCAAATCCCTTTTATCCGGATGAGCCCCGGTCCCGACCTGTCCGGATACGAGAGGTTCAACTGTATTTACACTAACAGGCATCACGAGCAGCTCAAATACAATGGTAATTTGTCAGGATAAAGTACTAGGGCCTATAGTGTACCTTCTTGAAATATTTAGATGAACCTCGCCTCAGTAACGACACAGATTCAAGGCGCAGGGATTTCCAGTATCACTTGTGTTGTGAGCGTACGTGAGTAGTATCATGTCAGCTCCTCCGCATCAATGACCATCAAAAAAGGCTCTAACTGCTCCTGAACTTTCCCGAAGAATAGCACCACCAAAGCCGTCTCTATCCATAAATCGACTCAGTCCAGCATGAACACCGTCTGTGTAGTATAAAAGTGTGTAAGATCAGGTACGAGTAGTGTAGCTTCGATACTCTGTGGTGTGTACCATGCATGGCATTGGGAGCTGAGAGTGTGAGGGCCATAGGGTCCGGGTACGCGTGTACTGTTTACTATCTTGTTGTCATTTGGCGAGCACGCGCGAGTAGTCCAACGTGTACCAGTCAAATGTCTGTGCCAAACAGGGAAGGGAAGGAGGGGGACCGGAGGGGGAGCGGAGGGGGAGGGGAGGGGGAGGGGAGGGGAGGGGGAGGGGAGTGGAGGGGAAAAATTCTGTCATACCTCTCTCATACGTTTCTACACATACTGTGGAAACTGCCCTTTTGTGATCCATACTCCTAACTAAAAAGCGGTTAAACCTTTTCACGCTTTATGTCATTTTATGGGTTTTGTTAGGAGCCAAGATCTGGGGATGGGAGGGGAGGGGGATGGAAGGGGGAGGGGAGGGGAGGGGAAAAATTATGTCATACCTCTCTCATACGTTTCTACGTTTTCTACCTAAAAAGCGGTGAAACCTTTTCACGCTTTATGACATTTTATGGGTTTTGTTAGGAGCCAAGATCTTTAAGAATTAATTAAAATGCATAGTTTTACAGTAGTTCATTATTCCAAAGGTTCGCTATACCGAAAGTTCATTAAGCAAAAAAAAAAAAAAATGATGTATGGTTTGTTATTATTTCATTTCATTTCATTTCATTTTATTTGGCAGAATATAAAACAATGTACAAGAAACAAGAAACAAATACATGCCAGGACTCCTAAGAAGCAAATTTATGCTTGTGGCTGGAGCCCTCAAACCAAAAAGGATAAAATACTGTACATACAATCACCAAGCACTTTTTGTGATATGGACTAATACACACAGAAGATTAGTCCAAATTAAAATAACACAATGTGTACTCAAGTCATCTGTTATTGACACAAAAACATATCTTTGCTTAATTTGTTGGCAGACATAGTACACACACGCACACACTCGCACATTCATCCATTAGTACCGGTATACAGAGAAAAAGAGATGAGAAAGAGAAAGGTAGAGGAAGAAAGGAGGTCTAGTCAGTCATGGATACCATCTGTCTAAATACACTCTATTTATATATATGATGGCTCATAATTCCAAAAATGAAATGTGTTTGTAATTTAGAAGGTTTGTTATAGTACATACATTTTTCTTCTTTTTTTTTTCATTTTTGGTTGAACATTTTATCGGATCAACCAGCCTTCAAAATAATGGCACAATATGTTTGGAATGATGAACCCAGGGGCGGATCTAGCTTTTTATAAAGGAGGGGGTTGGGGGCGGTATGCGAGGGAGCGTAACGACCGAGCCCGAGCGAGCGGAGCGAGCAAGGGGGGGGGGGGGGGGGAGGGTGTGGGAGGGGGGTTTCCCCCCTCCCACAGTAGGGAGAATTTTTGAAAATCTGTGTGTGAAAATGGCGTTTTCTTGCATCTAAAACACCACTATTTTTGGTAAAGAGGTCATTGCCATAAATAGAAAAAAAATAAAATTACAAGTTTAAAAAAAAAGATAAGATTAAAAAAAAATGGTCCCCGGATTTTTTTTTTTTTTTTTTTTTTTTTTTGAGGGGGGTTGCAACCCCCCAACCCCCCCTCTAGATCCGCTTCTGGAACCTCATCTTAATTTCAGATTAACAAACATCTAGGTATGCAGAATTGTGTGTTTGGAAATGATGAATATCACCCCCTAAAATCATGCCCAACTATAAGATAGCATTCTGAGAGCCCTGACCTCTGCCCAGCAGCTCATATTTTCACCCATATACACATGCTGAAAATCGCCCAATTTCCAAATACTGTGCAGAACCCTATTTATGTGATCAGCTTCCAGCTGCATGGCGCCTGACCCGAGCAGAGCTATCAAGCACGTATGCAAACCTCAAATACATGCAGCCTGAACTCCCAAGTTCATTGACCTAGTATCTGCCAAAATATTTTTTTTTTTTTGAATGCTTCATAAATTCATTATAAATTCCTGGCTCACTACCAAAATGCAATCATCTGTTCTCTGTGTCATCAACTTTTCCTGCAAGCTTCATGCAAATCTGTACACAACTTTTTGAGTTATTTTGCACACAGACAAGCAAACAAACAAAACAAACCAATGCCAATGAAAATGTAACGTCCTTCCTTGGCATAGGGAACGACTGTGTTTCTTTCTTGATTTGTAAATCTTATTTTGTATATAAAATTATCTATATAAAGTGTGTAAGAGTGTAAGTCTCATAAGTATACAATATACAGTATATGTGAATATATATATATATATATATATATATATATATATATATATATATATATATATGCATATGTATATTTGCTTTGTAGTTTTAACATGTGGATTGTAACCACCTGGGCCCCATTTCATAAAACTTGCCATCAATAACAAGTTATGATATAGTTGTTACAAGCTACTGAAATCCTTGCATCTGATTGGCTGGGAGCAAATTTGTCAAGAGAAATGTGGCAGTTGTTACGGATAACAAGTTTTATGAAATGGGACCCTGGTGAATTGGTATTACCAGCTCCACATTGCAATATAACTATTCCAACTTTCGTCAGATATTAAAAAAAAGGAAAGAAAAAAGATTATGTCTGTGTATTACAGGTCTGTGTATGTCTGTTTATAATGTATATTTAAACATAATCATGCATTCGTACACACACAAAAATACCTGTATGCATACATAAATATATATATATATATATATACATATATATGCGTACCTGTGTTTTGGTGCCTTGTCTGCTACCGTCGGTTTCACGCTGTCGCGATCCTCAGGCAGACTGACAAAGTGGTGTGTTTCTGTGCTCATGTGGCGCGGTGGATCGGTTTGCTCTGCTTTTACAGCATTTAGCACTTTTCAATCCTCAACAAACTACATATTCCCAACAGATATATACCAAACAGATATATATATATATATATATATATATATATATATATATATATATATATATATATATATATATATATATATATATATATATATATATATATATATATATATATATATATATATATATATATATATATATATATATATGTATGTATATCAACATACAGATACAAACAGACATACATATTGCTGGTATATCATTTAGAATGTAATTACAAGGAGCACATTAGACAGACTTTCAAGCTATATGATGTTACCAAATATGGTATAAGTTTATTGTTTGCATGTCTGCTATACATAATGATAAGATCTATGAAGAATATTTGAACACTCTGAATGTCAAAAACATGCAGAAAACCACACACATGAGATCTGTAATTTTGACAGCTTCTTATCATTCCCATTATTCTCGGGCAAATGCAATAACCCAAAACAATAAAATTGAATAGAAAATAAAAATCCAGTCTGATCAGAGAGCAGTTATCCACACTTGACCATGTCTGAGAATATTATGGCAACACATGAAGAGAATTCTTAATTTCAACTTCATGCATCTTGATATAAATATTATTCAGACAATTTGAAGGTTCCCATGCCAGATTTGTGTCCACTGTATGGCTATTGACAGTCATACAGGCTAGCTATTCCATGACACAGAAGGTCTGATATAAAGAGCCGAGTTGGAGAAAGCACCAACACATTTACACATTTCTTCACCAATCACATATTACAGAAAAGTACAATTAAATGACAAGTTGTTTTTCTGTTGTTCTTTTTTTTTTTGTCTGAAAGCCAAGTCAGTGAAAGAAGTATGCCTATACCTTGCACATATACACTGTAATACAGAAAGAACATGAACTTTATATTGTGGTCAATATGGTAGTTTGCTGAAACTGGCACAACTGGTCACATGACTGTTTTCATGTTGCCACTCATGAATAGTTATGTCGCCAAGCTCTCATGCTAGATTAACAGTGTACTACACTATCTTCCTGCACAATTTTGCTGGCGGGAGTGTGTGTGCATTTGTCTTAAGTTCAATTACTTGCAATACACAAAGTGTAAGAGATCAAGACATCACTGTATGGTTATATGCTGAGTGCAGTGGGTAAAAATCATCCAAAAGTACACATAATCAATGAACCTATTGCAGCAAATTAACAATTTGAGAAATATTCAATGATGCTTGAGAATTTTAGAATACATACTGAAGCGTTCAAGTGATTTGTTTGAGGCAAGCAATCACATAGAGTCCTCTGGACTAGCAGAACATATCAATTTTCTGAAACACAGTTGCAGGTTTAAACATAGTTTTAGGCTAGTACACTCCTGGAACACTGAAGCACACACTTTAGTTCCAGTATTCCACAAATATGTTTTACATCAGTTATGTTTGAAAAAGTGTCTGTGTGGAATGGACAACTCAACCATGAAAAAAAAAGACATGTCAGTGTTTGAGCTGTGATTAGAGTTAAACTCAATTAAACCCCACCAGCCACAGACATCACATTTTGAGAGAGAGAGAAAAAAAAAAGTACATTCCATGGTATGGATGCAAAACATCGAAAGAATGAAGTAGTGTCTCAATATATTTTTTCTCTTTATTTTTTTTTTTCAAAGCAAAAACACTCCTCTCATAGCTTTTGATGCAAGGGTCACTTTCTCCAGAACAACACCTGAACATGTTAAGTGCCTGCCTGGTCATAATAAAAGTGACATTTCAAATCTTCAGCACCCCGAGGTTATAAAACACTGAAATCACGGAAGGAGACACACGAACACCAACATTGACATCGGATGAAAATGTGGTCAATCATTTCAATACTCTCATAACTTTTATTCAGCCATGAAATATGAGCTTTTTATCTTGAGGTATGACATCACACTATATACTCTGGCAATAACAATTTACACCTCAAAGACGAAACTGTGTTTTCAAAACTTACTCATAGAACTATCCCACACGCAACAAAATATATGCATTTAGAAAGAAATGTACACATTTTACTTCAGTTCGATTTGTTTCACCTACATTTATCTCATCATTTTTCACAATAAAAATTGCACCAAATGCTGAAATGTATTTTCAATACTTGGTAAATCTGACTTGATGTCAAAAGATATGCCTCTATCTATTGACATGCATTTTATTTCCATCATTATTAGTTTCACATGTGCACACTAGCTGTCATTGTAATTTTTTTTGTTCCCCTTCTTATCTTACTGATAAGTCACTAACTCTACTCTGACCTCTGAACTCTGAACTCTACTCTGACCTTTGGTCCTTGACTTTTACATCAGCAATTCCACAATTATATCATCAATCATTCATCTTTTTATTTGGTTATCATATTATTAGTCATCGTTTTTTTTTTTTTTTTTTATATTCCATTTGAGTGTTCTTATTCATTTTCATGAGCTTGTGTCAGAAGATGTATATCCTGTTATTCCATACTCTGTGCTAGTTCAGTACTTGATCCTTGACTTCAATAATCGGACTATGATTCATCCAAGACCACTCACATTCTTATAGCTTTTCTGTCCGCTTGTCCTTGAACTTACTTTCACTTGCATTCAAAGATCCTTCAATGCTCCCAAAATGTTTGGAATACCACATTTCTCCTTCCTCATATTTCTCTCGCTTCAATAATTATGCATGCACCAACAAAATTGGCCTATTTTCATCGAAAATTTCCTGAGGTATTGTGAGCCTTATGAAATTTCAGACTTTGACCGCGCTTACCACATGGTCCCAGAATTTCACATGCTCTTCTCGGAATAATCTTCTACGCACGCACACCACGATATATGTATAGCTAGAGACGTTTTCCTATGATAACTCTGCAAACTAGAAATCTCTGCAAGAATGTTTGAAAGAGCACAAATTCATCTGTGACACCACTGTACATGTGTCGCATCATTTCAAGTAAAGAGAAACAAAATTTGTCGCTAGTAATTCTTGGCACGAAGAAGCATCTAGGAAAATGCCCAAAGGCGGTGAAATGCAGCAAATAATTCAGCAAACTTTTAAGAATCTTTCCAATAATTTTCTAGAAAAGAGATACACTGTAAAACCCATTGTTTTGTGGGTGTGTGTGTGCATGAAACTTTCGCAGATGTCACACGGAGCCAAGATTTGTGAAAATTAAAACGTGCACAAAAGTTTTCTTGTTTTACTATCTACACGATGCACTAAATGCCAGTGCCAATTTGCAAAAGTTTCATGCCGCGCAAGAGACTGTTGGCTACAATTCATGAAAGTTTCATACCGCGAATGTCTCTAGTTTTACAGTTTATCCCTGACTTGGCTCAAACACCAGCCCAATTTTCCAGAAAAAAAAAAAAACATTCACAATCACTGCCGTTTGATAGATATGCATCTCTGGGAGTAACAAAAGACATCACCGAGGCAATACAAAAGCCACAGCAGCATTGGCACATATCATTTGTACACCATTTTTTCTATCTTGACAACCAAGCGCATGTCAGTACACGCAGCCAAATCATAGTTCATGTCATGATTCATGTCATGATTCATTTCTGCCTATTCCACACTGATCAGATTAAACATTTTTCCTTGGGGAATAAAATAAATGGAAACAAAATGAGCGAAGCTCTCAACGTAAGGTGTCAGATTTAAAGACTGCCACAATAAACAGCCGCGTTGAAACTGTCCAATAAAAGAGGAATCCAACACCGTCACAGATCATCTGCTATTGACAGGAATAAACACAAGATGTTACTTACAATGAAGATTATGCGGTGAAAGCAGAGTTTGCCGGGGTTTCAGAGGCCACAGTATTGCAAATCAGCGACGAACCATGTAGCAGTACATAAAATGTTGAATGGCACACCAGTTAATAGGAGTCTCAATATTCAATTCCACATGTGATAAAGAGCCTTTAATACAATGTAAAGAATACAGCACACGCATTGGGAGACAACATTTGCAAATGCATGACTGCATCCTAATGTTTATAAACAAATGAAAATCAAGTGCCCCCATCACACTACCTTCACTCGTATATATCATAAACATTGAACATACATTATAAGCAGCCTGGCCTTCTGATCATCAGTACGCCAATTGTCTCACATGGCAAAATTTACACATGAACACAGAATCTACTTTAAAAACACTATTTTCTTTTACTTCTTTTTGTTTTCTTTCAAAGCTAGATGAGGCTGTCCACTGTCATGTAAACATTCACTTTATATACAAGATTAGCTTGAAAACAATCTGACAAGCAAAGAGAAACCTATAGGCATTTGATAAGATACCCTGTGTAAATACTGCATAAGGTAAAAATGTATTTCATTTGGTGGTGTGAATGAGTGCCTAGCAAAGTGTATGTGTGTGCGTGTGGGGGGGGGGGTTGAGGTGGATGAACTTTTGCATTACTGAAGAAGAAGGCTCTGTTTGGGGCAGAAATGTTTGGCTCTCAGAAGGCACATACAAGGGTGACACAACATTTCCTCCGTTCTTATTTTCTCAACGGAGATAGGATTAGGGTTAGGGTCAATGTTGTGATAGGATTTTACGCTTCGTTTGATGTGAGGATTAGGATTGGGGTTTGGGCTGTGTTAGTGTGTAGAATTCATGTTTGGCTTAGTGTGCAGATATTTCATGGGAGAAATTGTTGCAGGAGCAAATTTCATTGAACCACATACATGATATGTGCCCTGCCAGAACAGACAGACACTCCAGGCAAACTTATTGACAGTGCAGCTTTTTTCTCCCCCAAAACTTTTGCAAGTACAGGTTTGCGTTGAAATTAGCGCTGTGAGCAGTCAGGTTCATCCCATGAGACCGACACGCATAACTCATACAGTTCACAAGTTTGACAATGAAAAAGGGACGATGAGTCATACAGCCACGAGTCATAAAGTCCATGAGTTCGACACTAGGCAAATAAGGCCCATGAATTCGACATTACAACATGGACCTTAATGTGTCGGTCTCGGGGGCCTTGTTTGCTTAGTGTTGGATCTCATGGACAGCTTGACTCGTGGGCTGTGTAACCTGTGGGTTGTATGACTCATGGGCTGTATAACTTGTGTGCTGTATGATTGGTAGGGGTCTACCTTGTGATGTGCAACGGAGCAGTCAGGCAGCCAAAAAATGAATACATGCACATCAAAGTGCCTCCAATATGTCTGCGTGGTTTGTTCCTGATGTTGCTGCTTCCAGAAAACATGAAAAACTTGTTAATTTCTTTTTTTCCCCAGATAGTTTCAGGTCCAATTTTGTGAAACCTCTGTGATTCTGCATATCTGATATTACCCTATCCATCAAAGCCAACTTCGGTACGGCATGAAATTGCACTTTAAACTCTGATGAGCATTAGAGAAATCAATTTAGGTTTTTTTTTTTTTTTTTGTGCCTTCCACTTTTGCATCCAAAAAAGGTTAACACCACTGCCTACCCATGGTGTTACACTAACAGGGATGAAAGAAAGCTAGTATTTTCCTTCTTTTTTTTTTTACTGTTTTACCAGAGATAAGTGTACTATTCAACAAGAGTCTGAGGGCCAATAGTTGATGTCACATTAATTCATTACAATGTCCCACCCCCCCCCCCCCACACACACAAGTTATAAGATTACTGACTTTCTCCTACATCAAGTATTGTTTAATGTTTAGCAGACAGGTCCCTATGACTTCAAGGAGTGGCCATACTCCTTTATAAGAGCCCTCACAGTATTGACCAGTAGTGTTGTCATCTGTGTTGAAGACTCTGGCTGGATAGTCTTAATTATTCGGAGGCATTCACTTTTAACGCTTGTGGAATTTCAGAGTGACCCCAAACTGGGATATTGTGGTCAAATTTCAAGCCACACAAGATCATGGACAGTAACTTGAAACATTTAGCAGTTCTCTACATGAACATAACCGTAATTTGGTTTATTAACTGGCTATGTGCAGTCAATCATAGCCATCATTACCATAAAACCAGAAATGTCTGCATAGATGAAACTTTTGCAAATTTTGCAAAGAACCAATATTTGCAAAAGTAAAATGCACACAGAAGTTTTTGTCTAGACAATGCATTGAATGCCAGTACAATGCCGAACACAAAACATGGTCGGCCATTTGCCAAAGGTTTCATGACACGAATGTCTCTGGTTGTACAGCAGATTATTCAGAATGCGCCCTGCAGGTAAGCAAACAGCAGCTCAACTTGGCCAAAGTCATGTCTGACTGTGCCACTCCAACAAAACCAGCCACTGGGCGGTGAGTTAGCTTAGTCAGTAGCGCATCTGCCTCATGATCTCAAGGACCCCAGTTCAATTCCAGGGTCCCACTGAGCATCGTTGCGTAATCATACCATCCCCTCGGACAGGACATAAAATGGAGGTCCCATGTGTGAGAGAGTCATAACTCATACACATAATAGATCCTGCTTCATTTACTCAAAGAGAAGGGTGTTTAACCCGGCAAAGTGGTCCCACCTTACATCCAACTGGACCCCATGGAAGACTACCATTTGCAGCTGAATACAGGTTTTTCAGCCATCTTCTCAGATGTAAATGAAATAACACTGTTCATCTGTCCAATTACGATGAGAGGTTTTTTTTGTTTTGTTTTTTTTTTTGTTTTTGTTTTTGTTTTTGACTAATGCATGACACACATCAACTGTTCCTGGTGCCACTGGGAATAAACCAGAATCATTTCACTTCAGGATTTGAATTATCATCAGCTTTTTCGAAAGAATGAACTCCCCTTAGAGTATTTCTTACTGCTCTGTATTTACATTTCATGTAGCCTACTCCGTCAGTCAATATCTCTTTTATAGTTCACTGTAAAAGATGTCACACCTTTCCAGGTTCATCTGACAACAGGTCAGACATGTTGTATGCACTGTTCAGATTTATGAAAATATGCATTTATTTGAAAAGCTAGAAAAAATAAGTTTTGATGAATATGATAAGCAAGAGATATTGCCCATGAAAAGCACGGGTACAAATTCATGCATACAACTGAATATTGCAAAATTTTGACTGCATATCTCACGTGTGGTGTGAACTTTTGAGCAGGAGATAAGCATTTCTAAAGTTTCCAAAAGTAGGTTGTCTTGCTATCACAACAGCGGAACATTTTTTTTGTTTTTGTTTTCATAGGTACTACCAAGCAAACAACCAGCAAATACAAAATCTATTCGAGTGAAACTGATAAGAAATGACCACACCTCCAGACGATGGACTGAAACATGTTGGCTCAAACTGCACCCATGTTCGCATCATCACACACTACAGTCTTTGGCATAACATCAGTACTCTCCTGGCTCTTTTCTAGAAGATAATCTTTAGATAATAGGTCTAAACACAAATACACAAACACAAAATACAGCATGTTATGTCAGTATGGTATGAAATGAAAGGATTATACTGAGAAGCATTCATGTATTACAGACACAGCCCAGTCCATTCTCTGGAATTTTGTGTGCACTAAAATACTGCATTGACGTACATGGGACATAGAACCTTTGAAATCTGCCGTCAAGGTACAGGGACATGCACATTGAAGGGTAAGAAAGTTGTACAAAATGAAAGCATGCATCTGTGTTGTCACACATCCACAGTGAAATATGAAAGAAGCTCGAAACATGCACTTCTTTGAAATATGGAGAGTACTCCTCTGCTGCTGACTATCTGCCTGGGCCTTGGTACAGACAGTATAAATCGTCACTTGCCCAAGTCTACAAAACATTTTCTAATCTTGGAAGGGGAAGGCCAAGATTTTAAATGAGGTGACATTTTTACTCTAATTAACTTATAGCACAAAGATGGGAGAAAGGTACAAACAACCCGAGTGAATCTATTTATCTTTAGCCAATATACGTGTTTGCGTGTATGGCAAATAGAGCAAACAGATTTTTCAGACACACTCTAATGGCAAAATACTTCTCACCTACTGACGTAGCAGGAGATGGGCTTACCACGGTATCTGTAAAGCGTTTCCATGGATACGGCACTTAATTGCACTGACAGAAAGCTGCTTTGTAGGTCTTCTGCTGACTCCTGCTGCGATTGATTCGGCTACTTTTGATATATGGAAGAGCCAGAGCAAGGACAATTGGGTTTGCCCTGAAGCATCTCGTGCCTTGCACGTTTATCACGGCACCTTGAAGCGGGAGAAGCTGGAAGCGGGTGAGAGGGATCAATGGTAATGTTGACGGGGTACTGGTCTCGCCTGCTGGTGACACCACATTCAGCAGAGAATTGAGCTTAAATCCATCTGCATTGCCCTTCAAACCAAGGAGGGTATACTCAAGGAAAAAACAAAAATGCCAAAAAAAAAAAAAAAAATGCTCCTCATGATTTCAATGGGTATTAATTCATAGATAGTCATACACCAAACTTTTCATTTAAATTATTGCAACTACCATCAATACAACTGAAATACCCAGTGAGCGTATGCTTGGCAATGCCAAATAGTTGCCATAGTAACCTAGTCACATGGTAAAAGGGCCCCAGGGTGTTGATTAGCCAAGTGAGTGAATAGTTGAACTACAAGTCCCAGTGATATATTTTTGCGTGTCAGCGGAGATTGTGTTAGAGGGCTGGCCAAACGGATGGGGTTGCCATGGCGATTCACATATTCTGCCAGTTCATGAGAGGGGAGCTGCCCTCAAGCCGGCGACTGACGGTAGCTTGGACGGCGTGGGCGAGCCAGAGTTTGTGGAGCTCACTGTAGCACTCCCTGCTGAGGTGGAGGGGGTTCCCACGCCTACAGACACACACAGAAAGTGTAAAAAGAGATATACAATTGGCATTTTTGAGATTCTGCAAACAAGGTACTGTATACGCCATATATTTCACGAGTTTTAATTTTCGCGAATCGGGAATTCTCGACGATTTCGCGATCGTGGAGTCCTGGACTGAACGGAGAAGTGTACACGCATACGTCACAATCACATCGGGATCAAAGTCAAAATTTTCGCGTGTCTTTAATTTCGCGAATAGCACCTGACTCGCGAAATTCGCGAAAATAAAAACCTCGCGAAATATTCGGCGTATACGGTACTCTGCTTGATAATTTCCTTTCACTTCTACTGGGACACTGTTGTGTTCTGAAATGTGATTTTCTTTATTACCACTTTGGGAGAGACTATGCAGCCACAAGAACAAATATATAGGGTGGGTGAATATTCCTCACTCTCTCGATTGCGGTAGAAAACCAATGTTCATTGCACAACAGCTGTGATTCAGAAACGTTCAGCTCTTGGGCATTGGTTTTACGATATGTAAGCAATAGCATCTGATTCATCTGTTTCTGGTCGCTTACACCCCATGCATCATTCCAATGCTGCATTGTTCATATCACATACTGTTTGGTCCTACCCTTCCATCCCAAAATACAGAATCTACTCAACATTCTTGACTTGGCTTGTTACTCATGACATGACAAATATTCCATCACTGCATTAAATTAAGGAGACTACTACACTTAATGACATCATTATGGACAACAATAGGAAAAAAAAAATGTAAAGGAAATTCAACATAATTTTCACTTTTCTAGCATAATGAAAGAGCACTTGACTTAACCTCTTTCAGAAAGCAGGGGGACTAATATTACCCTTAATGCAAGTTAGTAACAAGTCGATGGAATATGTACTTTCATGAAAAATGATATTTGTGGAATTCTCCTTATATTTTCTGTATATCTATGTTTCATAATAACATCGTGGAGTGTAGTGGTCTCCTTTAATATCCAGCGATGTCAGCACCAAAAGTTTTGAATTGATAGCCAAATTTTCCTCAAACTTTCACTAATGTCTTCTACTATTACTGCAAAACGAGGAATGTTCGCATGCATTCTTATTTCGCGAAATTTGCGAGCGCCAAGATTCTCGAAATCAAAATGCCTGCGAAATTTCTTGTCTACACTATATGCATTGATTGCCAGTGGCAATTCGCGAAATTTCATGCCACAAAAAAGACCGTCGGCTCCAATTTGCGAAAATTTCGTGCCGCGAATATATCATGTTTTACAGTATCATTGCTTGCACTCAATCCACATTTATAATTGGGCTTTAGTTTCTTTACGGATGCAGTAACAGCACAACTATTGCTGATCACAATTCCCTCAGATTCAAGGTGCAACCAATGAAGGACTAGTATAGGCAGGTATTCTATTACCGAACGTGTACATTAAAAGTGTGTAGAATGCTTTTTATACGCATGGTACAGCGCACTGTTATTTCATCACGGTCACAGGGGAAACCAAACTGGAAAATTGCTAAAATGCGGCAAAAAAACGTAAGTAAATTCAAAATAATGAAAATAATATGTTCCTTATCCAGCGTTATAATCACACTGACCAAAAATACAATGTATGAATTTCCCCATTAGAGGGCGCACATTCGGAAATACAATACGATTTGCATCAGTAAAAAGAGGCAGCTTCTGTGAAAGGGTCATTTCAAATGCACATTTTGTGAGTACGTGGCTTATTTTTCAAGGAATACTGCTACAGCTAGAATGATCAACATTTCTATTATATACTGGCAGATTTTTAGCTGACTTAATTCAGAAGGAAGCCCGCTGGGAGCAACTGAATTAAAATTGTTCGGTAATAGGATACACTTCCATACTCTAAGCGCTCTCTCACCTGAGACCAGGGTCTGGTTCTCCATACTCGTCTAGGTAGGGCGGGGTGTAGGAGCATCCACGATTCCTTCCCGACATCAACAGCAGATTGCACTCCCTCACCCTGCAAGCCCACAAAAACAATTATCATTCTTTCTTATTTTTCAAAACGACTCCATTCAATATCACAACGGCAGAGCTTCAAGTACCCTTGTCTCATCATTAATACCATCCACAAAGCCAGACGTAACGTGTGGGTGAAGAGAAGCAATCAGTCGAAGAGAGCCTACAGCACACTGGAGGTAGACGGATGAAAAGAGATTGCTTGAAGGTAACGTGATAAGTGCACTACAGTGTGTGGTGTGTAGTACACTAAACACCCAGGATTCTCCTCCTTCAGTAATGCCTGCAGCATCCACTCACATGGAGGCAATAGAATGAAGTCACGCAAATTCCAGACCTCTCAGAGGTACTTTTTGTTGTTGTTGCTGACATACATGATCAATTCTGAATGCCATACAGCTACATAATGTGCAGGAATAAGAAAATGGAAAAGAAACACAGAGAAACGCACTCATCATTCCACATGTGTCATTTTGTTTTGTTTTTTTTTCTTTAATCCATCACTTCTGAAATTCCTAACTTCATATTTCTCTAAGTATTCTTTCAATTGACTTTCTCAGGTCTTATTGTTGGGGCAGATAAAGTCTTTTTTATTACCCATTGAGTTAATAGAAATGTCATTTAGAATGTACAAAGGGGCTAGAAGTTAATATAACAGGAGCTTCAGAGAAAACAAGAGAGTTTATCAAAATGGATATTTCCCACGCCTCAAAATTCAGGCTTCAGCCTGAAAACCGATATACCCGTGACTATCATCGCGCCACACAGAGTTCCTTATCTCCAAAGTACACTTGAAGGGTCATTAAACTCACCGCAAGAAGATGGCCGACCCCGCCCCACACATGATGGCGTGGGCAGTGCAGGCACCCACCATCTCCCCATTGATTTCCTTCTGGCAGCAGTAGCTCTGGGAGCAGACCACTGTCCCGCACACCAGGCACATGGCAGGGGCCCGGCTGTCACTCTGGGTGCTGCTCCCTCGAGGGCAACTGCAAGAGATCCAGGGGAGCATGATTGTTATTGATGATCAAAAGCGAGGAAAGAGCTTACAGGATTCCAAAGTGAGTACTGCCACAGTGAGCAAGGATTTTGCTCAGATACGAATGATTTCGATGTAATTACAACAGAAGTGAAACAAATACCCCAAAACATGTCTTTTCTTGAGCTGTGGCCGATTTTATTAATTGTCACATTTTAACAAACATGTTGGGGAAAAAATTCTGTTGGGTCCCTTTTTTCTGGCATATTTGTTAAAATGTAGATCAGCAGTTACAATCTTACAAATACATTTGAACAGAGGGTGACAATTGCTAAAAAGTCAGCCATAGCACATCTTAACCCCTCAGCATTCATGATCCCTTTCTTCCATGTCTTTTCTCATTGGTCCTGCTTCCTTTTGTAAGGTTACTGATTCACAATAACTTTAAAAATCGCAAAGGTGATTGGGAATGATTCATTTCGACTTACGCAAATAATGATCTGTCATTCATGAGGTCGCTGTAGTCCCGAGGTAGATCAATAAGTTGGTTAATCTTGAGGGGATACCTGAAAACAGAACAGGATCACAATCATCTTCATCAACTTCTATCTTCCCAGGTACTACAACCATAGCTTCAACTGTAATTTTTTTTTTCTATTAAGAAATATAAAAATCCAACATAGTCAAACTGACAACAAAAGGGAAAGTGGTTACTGTAAAACGACAAATGTTCGCGTGCATTTGAATTTCACAAATTTCACGAGCCAAGATTTGCAAAAGTTCTTGTCCACACTATCTGCATTGAATGTCAGAGGCAACTCGCAAAAGTTTCACGCCGAGAAAAAGGCGTCGGCTCCAATTCACGAAAACTTCATGCCGCGAAAATATTGTGTTTTACAGTGGAACTCTTTTTTGTAACTATATGGGTGATACTGTAAATAAAATGCATGCGAACAATAGTTTAGTTGGGTTCCTAATATTTCAGTTCTGCATGATATGGACTTCTAACTTTGGTCCCATCATTCAGTCAAAAACAAGCCTTGTGCTATCTACCTATCTATGAATCACTGCATTCACTTTTGTGATTAATTTTTACGCTCTGAATTGTTTTGGATGATTTTGTACTCTTTGGTCCAGTACTGACAAATACTGTCTTTTGCTGTGAAATATGAATAATAAATTCAAATTTAATTCTTATAAGAAAACAGCAATTGATGGAATACTAAGATTTTCACTGGGCATGGAAGAAGTATCACAGCCATAATCCTACAACCAATCCAAATGATGGCAATAGTCTGACAAGTTTGAAAGAAGAAAAAGACAAACAAATGTACATAGGTTCTTTATTTCTACCTCTATGAGGTCTTTAAACAGCTAAGAGATGAGTGATAGTGCCTGATGAATGTACATGTAACACATCAAACGTGTCATATCTTTGGGAGTAATGACAATGATCATAATAATAATATGGTCTTCTTTATCTAGGGTAGCCTCTTTACTATTATCACTGTTCTACCAGAGGGCCCTGCCATTATTATTCCCCTACTGTTGCCAGGTACCCATTTATACACCTGGGTCGAGAGGGACAAACAAGGTGGGGAAAAAACATCTTGTCCAAGGATGCAAGCACTGGGCAGGAATCGAACTAGGGTCCTCTGATTGGGAGTCAGGAGTCCTATCCACTATGGCACAGTGCCCAAAATACCTGAACTTGATGGAGCGTCTTTACCTTCTACTGCTTGTCAAACTCACCTGACGAGGTCAGAGTGCTGATGGGTGACCTTTGACCTGATGTCGGGATGACAGCACCATTGCTTGATCATCTCCTCCATGAGAGGGAGTGAGGAGCAGTTGAAGAGGCTGGCAAGGTTGGTGGGCAGGTCCAGATACTGGCACAGTGGCTCAAACTCATCGATACCAGGGTCTGACCACGCACAAAGACAAACATACACACAAAAGATTAACACCTTGAATATCGTGTAATATACAAATAGTATCTTTATCACAATATTCCTTGTACTGCATCAATAAATTGAACAGCACCAAGGCGGTGTGTGAAATATCATTGCTTAACAATTCAGTACAGTTAAATTCATTTATTCAAACAGACTGGGCCTAATGCTTGTATGTAAAGCCAACAAAAACAACTCAAACCTAACATGCTCTTACATTAACCCGTTGAGGACAGGCTGATTTTTCTATAACACATATTTCCCATAGACACCTGTCTGAGTATACTCGGGACTAGTCTTCAACTGGTTAAATGCATCTTGATCCAGAGTAACAGTTTTAACTTTGGAAATGTGTGAAATGATGCTGTGATAACAAAATTTCAGTTTGGTAACGATGACTTGCTACTGCTTATCCTGATGCCACAGTTTTAACTTGACAGGAAAAATCAGAAGAAAAAAATTCCACATGTATGATGGAATATTCATTTAGTCAATTTGGGAATGATTCTCTGGCCATGAGTCTCTTCTATCTTTAAAATTTCTGAAACACATTGTGGACAGCCACCTAAAGAAGAAACATATACAATGTGGTATCATGGAGATTGATATAATCACAGAGCAACAGTGAACAACCAACCAACATGGTTAACCATACGATTGCACTGATGTCATTAAAAAACACACAGATGTACTACCAGTTAAATCGATGGGTTGAGTGCATGAGAACTTCATGCATTCTTTGTAAATATTTGCTGAACACGTATGCATCACGAAAGCATGGACAGGAATCATGCTACCACAAACACGTTTTAAAAAGTAAATATATGTTCTCAGGGGCTCTTTATGGTTTCAGTTTACTGATAATATTGTTGGTGCACATATCAAACTCGGACTATCACACCCACAAGCTTCGATACATTTGGACGTGGAACAATAATGTTTAAATGAAAGGAACTGCACTGAAAAAAAGGATATAAACCATGGGCATGGACATTTATATTAGTGGAAACACAGATGCACAAATTCCGTGATATAAATCATGAGAGTGGTATATTCCCCCTCAAATATTATGCTATGTCACAGCTGGATTTCTCATGCCGGAGCAATCATATCCTGTGAGATTTTCATTACCCTCACACAACCACAATGAAGTGGTATGTCATGGGACATTGTTAAACAAACATATTAGTCCCACATGTGTCATTTCAAGTATGCACCCAACTTCCGATGCTTCCATGCAGCGCCGTCAACATGAGGGCAAATCTTATTATTGACCGATTCTGTGACGCGCTATGTGTATTTTTGGCATGGGCAGCGCCATTACTGCGGTGTCTCAGCCGACCCCCCCTTCTCTCTCCCCACCCCTCTCACGCGCACGGAATGAAAAACTGATGCATGGTTGCTTTAGCCAATGGGCGTCTCGTACTGAGTGCGCGAATGCTTGGTTAGTGCGCGAACCTTTGTTACAAGTGCGCGATAAACATGTTGCCCGTGGGGTAGGGGAGAGCAGGGGGGGTCGGCTGAGACACCGCAATTTGAGCTCATGGCTGCGCCCAGTGCCATAAAATGTCTGCTGCCCTCAACGAACCCGAATCGGTCAATACCTCACTGCATGCTGACAGTAGTGCCCTGTACAGAAGCAGACCTCTCAAGTCAAACGCCAATGGGTTCTCTTGTTACCCAAATCAATTACTGGTACATCGCAAAAAAAGAGAAAATAATGAATAAACACCAAAAAATGAAAATTGGTTAGAGGATGCAAACTTCAAGGCATGCTTGTACTGCACCCTCACGTCACTTCTAAGCCATGTCCAAAAGAAGCGGCGAGCCGTAAAAGAGCTCCCGGATCCCTACCCTGCGAAAGCTGACTCTCTGTGTCTGATAACTCACTCTGCAGTTCGGCTGGGTATGGCACGCCGGTGAGGAAGTGGAAGAAGATGGCGGCGCAGCGGAGGAACGGCAGGCAAGCCACCTGGACGTGCTTGAGGAGGTTCCAGCCCTGGGGCGGGGGGATCCTTACCCTCTCCAATCTAGAGAAAAAAGCACATTGAAAGAAAGACAGGAAAAGAATAAAAGAAGCAGGAAGAAAGAAACAAAAGAAGGAAAGGAAAGATATTCGAGAGAACAAAGTTCATAAATTAGGAAAATGAAACAAAATAATAAAATTATACATATGTGCAAAAAACAAGCTAAATGTGGAAAAAAAAAAAACAAGAAGAAAGATGACAGTGAACAGTACATGGTAGACAGAGTGGATACCATATAAACAGAAAAGATAAGAAATCTAAATCACATTCATCCCAACATGACTGACAAATATATCAACTATTTTGCCACAGATTCCATTTCTAAGACATCTGTATTCATAAAAGAAAGAGTCAACTGAGAAATCAGCTGGAGAAACACATATTGCTTTAGTGTAATGTGTATTTGAATGAATTCTGTGAGTTACATGGCGTATGCATGGTATTTACAGGCAAAGCTGTGTCAATATACAGGCAAAGCTGTGTCAATAATGCAAGTCACAGGAGGGAAGAACAGTGTGCTTTGTTCTACCATGCAAATCCCTGTGATGGTGTTTGAACCAGGCACTACTCTCCTTGGGATTCAGCTTGCCACACTGTTGCAAACTGTCAGTGTCATCTCTGCAATCAACATTTCATAGTAAACCCCTGGGGGCAAAAGACTAGTGCACATTCCCCCTTGAAGTTTTACAGCTAACCCCATTTTAATGATGCATGGATCACTGACTTCTGCAATGTGCCCCTTAAAATGACATGCTTGAATTCCCACTTCTGCCTGTGGCAGGAATAATGTTGATATGCCTGACTGGATTCTGAGTTACCAAAAACAAAGGATGAGACATTGCAATGAGAGGCTTTGAAAAATTGAGGGATCTGACTTACACACAGGATGGTGTAAACATATGTGATATGTTCACATCTGTTTATATAGGGCATATGACTGATGTTTGTGTTTCACATGACTGATGTTTATGTATCACATGGCTGATGTACTTTTTACTACATTTATGTATTTGATGTTTTGGGAGGCTTTTGTATAAGGAAATGGAGAAACTGACTCATGGTAAAAAACAACTCTTTAAATGTGAAAATCAAGATATCTTGGAGATCTCATCACAACACAAAGCACTGAGGTTTGGTGTGAGTAGCGGAATATGACTGAAGACCAAGCTGGGTACTCCTCTGTGGTTCTTACCCGGCTAGTTCTAGCAGCATCTCGCAGACTCGGACCAGATGGTGACCCTCCCCGTTGCCGTCCACGTTGCTACCGTCCTCCTCCATCGACTCATCACCCGACAGAGAATTCATCTCCACATTATCTAGGAGGAAGAGATGAGAGAGAGCAAAATCATGACAATCTGAGGTAAATGAATGTAGATTACATTGAATGGCCAAGATGTGACATTTCTTTCTACAGGTATCCAAGGGAGACATCTAAGACCCTATGGGGGGGGGGGGACCCATTACTTGCCAGATGAATTCAGCAGACATCAAGGGGGTCATGGTGCCCATTTGAACAAATAGTTATTCCATCTTCCTGGTAGAGATAATTGATTGAGCTTGGTAAAATTTTACATTGTAATTTCAAGAAGATGAAAATGTGAAATTTATTGGCCCTCTGCTGGACAACGAATGGCTGCAATCACTCACTTGAGCCAAACAGGCAAGCTAAAAAATGAAACACAATCATTTTCACTTAAAGAAATACAAGTTGACAGCTCTGGTGGAGAGGAATGCCCCAGAAAAGCAGAGTTACAATTTTAAGCCAATACATTCCTGTTCAACCCTCAAACCCAGGATGCTAATAATGACTATAATATGGTCATATTTTCCCAGGGTAAGTGCCCAGAGTAGCAGCTTCAATGTTATTCAAAAGCAACCACTCAGGCAAGGGCCTGGTATAACGTGAGTAAACAGGTGACCCCCAAGACCCCAATCCAAATGACTGGGGTTTGATTCCCACATTGAGCTGACCAAAGTTGTGTGTAATCACATTGTCCCCTCTGGTAAGAGGCAAAACACTCTTGTTCTTTGGATAGGACATAAAATGGAGGTCCCACGTGTGAGAGAGTCACAACTCACGGACGGAAAAGATCCCACTTCATTCATTCATTGTGAAAAGCAGGGTGCATAACCCCATGAAGTAGTCCCACCTCACATCCAACTGGACCCCATGGAAGACCAACCAGTGCAGCTGAATGTGGGCTACCCAGCCATCTTGTCAGATAGAAAATAAAACAAACCATTGAACAAACCAACCAACCCCGCACTACTCACATGTGATGTCCCTTGGTGCTGTGAGGAGGATCTGGGCGAGATGAGCGGTGAAGACGACCCTCAGGAGGTGGTGATCACTCACTGGTCCTCCCATCAGACTCATGGACAGCCTCTCATTGCTGTTGTAGAGGCGGGGCAGTGACATGCACACACTGACCTGTGGGGAAGGCACAGAAGACACATCAAAGTATTAAAGTTTGGTGGACATATTAACCCCAAGCCATTAGCAAAAGACTTTACAGAATGTCTTCTATCTCTGCATAAGAAATTTAATATGACAGTCAAGCCAGCAAAGTATGATATTTTTTCCCCCTCCTTCTTCATATTTGAATTTTCCCTCAAATACAAAACCAGACGGTATGATGAAGGTATACAAGAAATTTTAAAACGTGAGTAATAATCAAAGACAAAATCTTGAAAATCACATTACTGATACTAATCCATGTCGATACATCAAAAGCAGAGCTAGATCTACTTTGGTCTGATGATCAACTACAAAAATGATATCAAGATTTGGCTGGACTATCTTATTTCTTTTTCATTTCAGCTCTCTCCATATATGCCATGAAAATGCAAATTATGTCAATTCACTTGTTGCTTACATTTCCTTTGAAATTTGCACAACAGTTTAATTTCAAAGACAATCTCTCTTCCAATGTCTCTGGTGTTCCTTGAAGGTCTACAAATAAGGGATAATGGTACAGAAGGGGAAAGAGGTGTCTGTGAAATGAGACTAACAGTGAAAAGTACATGAAAAGAGTAAAATCGGAGGACAGTACGTGCATTAACATAGGAGAAGATGGCAGTACAGCACACCACTGACAGCTCTTACAGAATCAACTTGAGAATAAACGCACTTACTAGTAACGTAAACATGTCAATGTCCAGTATACACGATTCAGGTGATGTCACAGAAGCTTCCTGAGGATAAAGAGCTGTGGGGGAAAACCAACAGGAAAGGAGTCACACAAAATGATACCTAGCCTTCGGTTATTCAAAGGTTGAAGCCCTCATAATGGTATCAATTTTACTAGAGTCTTATTCTGACCTCTGACCTCAGGCATGGAGGCATCTTACGCCTAATATATTAATTTTATCAATCTTTGAGTCTCATCTCAACACCTGACCTTGACACAGAAACACTAAACCCACAGATAACCTCACGACAAACTGCTCATTTAGTTTACAAACATATACTGCTTAATCAACTTCTGCCAAAGACTTTTTACCGTCAAAAGTGGCAATCATGAAATTTCAGACACAGACAGGTTAAATTCATAAGCCCTATACCATGATCCAAAAAGAGAATTGCCCTGTCACAGTACATCCTCACACTTGGTTTCATGCAATTTATTCAGATGCTCATTTGAATTACTGTATACACTATACAGCCATAGAATTTTGACCACAAATCTGTCCTAAATCCATGAACTTTGACCTCGTGGCCCCAAATTTACGAATCTTTTCTACTTGTGATTCATATAGCCATTTACCAGGCCTTAGAGAAATATTTAGACCTTTTCTCGAGTCATCAAGATGCCATGAAATTTTTAGGGGGCAAATTAACAATGGGTATTTAACAATGAGCTTGTACCATTATTACACAGTATCACCAAAAAAAATCAAGAAAGAAAAATATCTAGAGAAAATAATTTTCATTGAATTGAATTGAATTACTGAAACTGCGCTGGTCTTAAACTTCGGACACAGTGAACAGTTCCAGCTGTTTATTTTCATATTTCACTTCACATCTGTACACATACTTTACAAAAAAGAAACAAAAATACCAACAAGCAATTAGCAAAATACAAAATATGATATAAAGTTGGTCATGACAAGAAAGTGTGTCAGCATATGTACATAAAAGAAAATTCTCTATAACATGTGAAATATGAAGGAACCGCAAAAGCAAAGCTTGTGACAGCATGTTCCAATTTAATAGCCCATGTTAATTTGTCTCAGAATGAGGTCATTCTCTGCGGACAGACTCACCAGAAAGGAGCCTAATGGCGTGCTGCTGGACATGGGCGTAGTCACTCAGGCAGCTGTTGACCACAGCATAGCGGATCAAGCAACGCAAGCAGTCGTCCTGGGTTTAAATAAAACACACAACTATGAGATACACATCACCCTCAACCGACACTGGTGTATTTCATGCAAACTATTTGAACCCACACCACTGTTTCCTCGCCAACTGTGTGACATACATGTATAAGTAATACAACTCAAACATTCAATTCATTTTCCCTGAAAAACTGGAAGAAAATTGTAGTTCATATCATGGTAGACCTTCATACCAAATTTGAACAAAATCCGTGAAGAAATGTAGCCTATAGAGCGCACACAGATCATCCACCAACAATATGACCTTTGACCCTATAAAAGACAGAACACTGGGTGCAGCAGATCCAAAATCTATAGGCTTGTAGATTATTTTGTGGTAGATCTTTATAACAAATTTGAACAAATTCCGTTAAGAAATGTACCCTATAGAGCGCACATGAACCATCCGCCAACAACATGACCTTTGACCCTATAAAAGACGGCACAAAATCTTTCGACTTGCAGCTCATATCATGGTAGACCTTCATACCAAATTTGAACAATATCCGTTAACAAATGTAGCCTATAGAGCGCACACAAACCATCCACCAACAATATGACCTTTAACCCTATAAAAGACAAAACACTGGGGGCAGCTGATCCAAAATCTATAGGTTTGTAGATCTTATCACAGTACATATCTTCATACCAAATTTGAACAAAATCCGTCGAGGAATAGCCTATTGAGCGCACACAAACCATCCACCAACAATATGACCTTTGACCCTATAAAAGACAACATACATTTAGTTTTAAGGAGATTTACTTATTACAGACAACTTATTTGACCTTATCCAACATAACAATTTTTTTAGTTCAGAATTTAACAAATCCATCAGAATGTGAGGATCTGAATGGGAAAGAAAAACATTTGAGTCATCAGCACAAAGTATAAAAGATAAAATATTAGAAGCATTTGTTATATCATTTATGTACAAAATGAACAAAAGAGGTCTCAGTAAACTACCCTGAGGAACACCACAGTTCACAGATTGGTTGCAGGAGTTTTGACCAGATAAAGAAACGTATTAATTGCCATCTTTCCACCTCCCTGCTGTAAGGTCGCTCCTGAACCACTCCAAGGTCTTACCACGAATACCATAGTGACATAATTTATAAAGTAATATTTTATGATCAATGGTATTGAAGGCCTTGGAGAGGTCCAGGAAGACACCCACTCTGTGATGAGCCCTATCTACAGCTTTGACTACTTTTTCAATAAAGGAGAGAATTGTTTGAAAAGTGCTATGTCCTTTGCAGAAACCAAACTGTAAATCAGAAATGTCATAAAAATTAAGAAATTTAAGAAGTCTTAAATAAACAACTTTTTCTAACAGTTTTGAAAATGATGACAGCAATGAAATTGGTCTATAATTACAAATACCTTCTTTATTACCTTCCTTAAATATTGGGATTACTTTGGCAATTTTTATTCAAAATGGAACAGCACCATTACTTAATGACAAATTAAAAATATAAGTTAAAGGTTCAATGATATTCTCCTTTATATTTTTCAAAATAACATTATCAATAGAATCAGGTCCCGAACTTCTTTTACTTTCCAAACTCATAATGATATATTTTACCCCATAACTTATAATCGGATAAAAAAGAATGAATTTAAATTGGGTGATTGAAGAAATTCATAAAATTTCTTTTGAGATGTAGGAATCTTATTGGCGAGATCATGCCCAATCTGAGAGAAATAAAGGTAAAATACATTAGCAATTGACGCAGGGCCTGTTATTTCCTTATCATCCAATTCAACTGTTGTTATACAGGAAATTTACACGCTGCCCCAGCAGAGACACCCACCAAGGTCACGTGAAGTCATGAGTCTGTACACAAAATAAAGTATGGGCGACACTCGTGGTAAGACAGCGACGGGGCAGCCCTAACGCAACCAGTCCACAATATACCCACCATCAAGTCCAGCAGGAGTACTCTCGGAAGCCAACTTCTCATCAGACAAGTTACAATACATGCCACTGAGGATACACAGGTGTACTATTTTGCTATCCGTTTTTCACTCCTTAAAGATAATTTTATTAGATTATTTATTATACACTAGGACAAAATTTAATATACTCATACACTTTCGATCCCTTTGTCTGACATGCCCTTGACTCATATCAAAGTATGTGAAAAACATATCAGTGTATCAAAATTCAACAGGGATAACATTGTATTGTGCGGAAAAATAGTTCAACGTTGACATGTTGACGAGGGATCCTAGTGTTAAAAAAAAAGTTATGTTTTGGCACACACAAATAATGAATATCATGATTTGTTTGAGCAAAAAAGGATACTTCAGAAATGCTATCTATGTTTACTTCAAAACTATCCAAACTATTCAGCATTATCAGTGTCAATTATAATGAGAATTGCAGGTAAAAGAAGAAGGAAAAGGAAAAGAAAAGAGAAGAAAAATAACTGTATTACTGGATAAGAAAAGAGAAAAAAATAACTACTACTGGTACAATTCAACATCAACATTATGTCGACCACCTTATAGGCATTGGTAAAAAGCAGCGTAAGACAGAAGAAGAAGAAAGGGAAAAAAGTAGCAGAGATAACAAAAATTGCTAAGAAGAAAAGAAAAGAAACACCACACTCTTGGAGGTAACCAGCCCAATAACAGAAGCACCCTCATCAGCTAGGTTCTTTTACACCGAAATTTCACATTGCATGAGGGCTTGATCACACAGTCTAAAAGTCGCGTAAACGCATGAATCACGCATGAAATTTGGTTGTGCGTGCTTGTCTGTCAAGAATTTTCGCTGATTTACCTGATGAAAATCACTGATGAATTGCGCAAGAACTACGGAAAGATCACGCAAAAATCACTAACAAACCACGCACTTTCAGCGCATAGGCACGCAAAGGCCCCAAATAGGGTGAATACGTGGTTGTGCACGATGACCGAGGTCCATGGAAAACCACGCATAATCTGCGTATCATCACTAATGAACTGCCTGTGAATCACGCATGATTCACGTGTGAACACGATAGCGGCAAAATTTTTGCGAACGATCACTGATGTTCCACGCATATTTCGCGCATTGTCCGCGTAAGAACTATGCAAACTATGCAAAAATTACGTAAAACAGCGCAATACTGCATAAACTCTTACGCGAAGCCGATTTTTGAGCTGCTCAAAACCTGGAATCGCGTAAAGCAAGCGCCGATCCGGCGCACAACTCCGAAGGTTCCACATCAGACAAAGCGCATGTATCGAATTTCTTGCGTGATTCATGCGTTTACGCACTTTTTGGGCTGTGTGACCGGGCCTTTATATAGGTGCCTAGAGTATGCAAGCAGATGTGATTATTTACTTGTGATGTGGTTACCAGCAACAGGCATATCCGAAATGGCATGCCGTGTGGAAAGAGCAGTGGATAATAACAAGAAAGAGGACGACTTTGGAAGAAAATAAGCTATTACTGGATACATACATAATTTATCAGCACCTGATACTCAACAGACCTTCCTTACGTTTTCTGATACACATTCACTAAACCCATGTATTATATACAACACTTAAAATAAAAAATGATTCATTTCGGGGGTTTTTCTTAATACACTAATACACTGAAAAAGATAAAATGGTTTTATACACTTTCTTATTCCTCTTCTGACACTCCCTTGACACATATCAAAAGAGTATCAATTTTGATATGCAAAAGGAAAGAAAAATAGATACTGCAGGAATGAATACCAAAGGGAGAATATATATATCAGAAATCAAAATAATTAAACAACCAAGACACCATCAATGTAAGTGATGCTGCAAACTGGGGGTATGTAAAAGGAGAAAAGGGGGAAAAAAAAGGGCTTGGTACCGTCAAAAGGCTTAATAATGTTGCCATAGTGTCATGGCTCAAGTAGCAGTCGTAAAGTTGCATACCATATCAATAGTAAAGATGCAGCGAGGTTAATTTGTTACATCAGATTAAAGACCAGCTGCTGAAATACAATATTAATCAAGATTAGGTTACAGCATCCACCGGCTTAGCAGCTTGGCTTGGCATTCCATAACATGAGAGAAGAACATAGTGACGAAAAAAAAAAAAGAAGAAAAAAAAAGGGGGATGGTCTTATACCATTCCTAAAAGGGCTAACACAGAATCGGGATCAAATCCCTACTCATAGTTACTCTAACGACAAATAATCAGCTGTCAATCAGTTGCTTTGAGAAAAATACCGCAGCCCCATCATGATAAGTTGATGATGCCAGTAATGACAAAAAAAAAACAAACAAACAAACAAACAGATTAATCGTTCATACATGCTGCAGTTGACTCTCGGATGCCAAGTTCATTTACAGAGAAAAACAAAAATCAGATTACATAATACTTGTTTGTGCACACAGTTGGAATGGTTACCTGGTAATAGGCATAACTTAAATGCCGCATGCACTGTGTGACAGTAAAGAGGAACAAAAAGACCGTGGAATAAATAATCTAAAACTGATGAGTTCATGTGACGCCTCAGCGTACATCCTCCATACGTTTCCGATACGCTTTCAATATACCTTTATCATTTACAACACTCTATAATCTATACTCCCAAAGCGAATAATGTAAACTATATCCAGATATGGAGGAAACACCAAAAAAATAACCCAACAGCTTATGATTATTATTATTTTTTCTTTTAAGATGCGTTTTCTTATATCTTTTCTGCTACACCCCTGACACATGCCAAAGATATATCACATTTCATCACTATAATACGAGAAGGAAAATTTAATACTTTGGTAATAACATCCGGTTTTTTGTTTCTGTTTCAGAACTATCAAAATGATTTCACAAGGACACGGTAATTGATACTGCACATAACACACACAAATACACTTCTGTGTCACATGTTTATGGAAACAGAAAACAGATTTCAGAGGCAATGAGATCTGTAATTTGGAAACTTACCTGTCTCTGTGATAGTGACCCAAACAGAGCTTTCCCTTCATTCCTCAGCTGAACCTCTGAGGATGAAAATATGACAACAAATAATACTTGTCAGTGTCAATGCCACTAGTTAATTTATCATCATCATCATTGCTATCAACATCATCAATGTCATCACCACCAGCATCGCCACTGTCATTATTGTAATCTTCATCATCGTCATCGACAGCATCAATGTCATCGTCATCATCAGTGTCATCATCATCATCATCGTCATCACAGCATCACCATCAGTCACTGATAATTCTGCTGTGAGGAAAACAGTTGCTCTCCTTGCATTTATTACTATCTGGGAACAGCTCCCTTTAACATCACCAAACACCGTATTGCGCAATCCATGTGTGCAATCACAGGAGACAAAAAGAGATTGTTGAAGGAAGACATAACATATCCATATTGGACAATAAATTACCTTTTACAAAAGTAATTATTTTTTTTACAGTAAAGTACTCACACACAGTGCTGCCCGAAAGGAAATGTGCTCGGTAAATTCCCCTCTGACAGGAAGATATCATATCAATACATCACAAACTTGATTTCATCTCACCTGTGGCCTGGATGGAGTAGGCACACGTGTTCCAGGCTAGGATCGCCATTCTCCTGTCATCATCATTTGGCATCACATGGAGACCAACCTGGGAAAGTTCGGACAGAATATTTTGACAAAATGCATTATGACAAGTGCATTCCTGATCTCTATTCTTTTATACTCTGTCCTATTCCACACTTTACGTTTCCCCTCCTTTTGTTTTGTTTAAATGCCAATTCAATTCATTCTTGCACAGTAGTACACTGGGTGTAGTTAGATTTTTGTTAATCTTCGATGTTAGTGCCCTAATGACAAAGAATGTGTGAAGTGTGTACGTGTGTGCATGTGCAATGGTACCTATTGTGAGTTTGTGTGAGCAGTCATTATTCAACATTTAATCAAAATCCCAACTTACAGTGTACGCTGATCTTGTGAAGTGTCTGATCATCTCCTTTACACTCTCAGAGATTGGCAAGCTGCAGTAGGAAGAAAAATAGGCGAGTAGTAACAATAGTTTCCAACTTCAAACAAATCATTCAAGGAGAGCATTAGAGAGCCAAGAAACATGGGAACTGCCATAAATAATGCTGCATGATTAGCAGAAATGTTTCCCTGCATCAGCATTAGGGATTTACGCGTACTCAATACTTGGTAGTTTTGTTGTTCTATTTACAGGGAAACAGATGGACTGAGGTCTACCAGGGTCTTTGAAATCTTCAGATATTTTTCAGGGGAAAATTTCCCTTCTTGAAATTGAATAGCACTCTAAGTCAATAGGCATATATTTTCAACAAAATGGGATACAATTCTACGTAATGAAATTGCTACACAAATGGCATCCTGTAAAAGAGTCGTATCCAAAATGCATAGCAAATTGCTATGCGATACCACGGAGATTATTCCCCCTTTTGATGTGACCATTCAGGATGTACGATAGGAGAGCTGTAAAGGACAAGGAAGGGCAAAGTAAAAAGGGAAAGTTGAGGTGTCATTCATACCATGAGACCTGGTTGAACTGAAAGAGCTGCTGGAACTTCTGGGAGACTGTCTCAGCCAGGAGTCTGGTCAATGATGGAATCTGGCACGGCATGAACCCTGGTGAAGCAGAAACACAAAGAGATAGTCATGGTAATGATATATAAAAATATAAACAGATAGATAGATAGACAGGTAGATAGATAGGTAGATAAACAGATAGATAGGAAGATGGATACATAAATAGATACACAAAGAATAAACAGGCATATAGACTGATAAATAGAAGGATTAATATTTCAATCAGTAACTACTAATAAATAAGGATAAACATGGAAAGTGGAAGATATTTTTGAGCTAGCTTTCATGTAAACTGCTTTCATAGTTCTGACTAAAATCGTATCACATTTTTCAGAAAATGAGAGAGAAGACATGAGAATGGGAGACATGAAATGAGATGGAAGACATCTAGATAAGAGTTTAAGAAGATGCAAATCATTCTTCTCTACTGATATACAAGATTACCCACTTCCTTTTCAGCTTATAAATCTGAACAAATGAATTAAACTACCATGAAATCAAATTGTACGTTACACAAGCCTAAGATCCCATCTTTACTCATGCTATAGTTCCACATTTAAGGCACTCCCTGATGATCGAGTTAATTTATCCAAGGACACATAAGACAATACAATCTTGCTCATACTTCATCTTCCTTTGATTTCCCTTTTATCTAAGAAGTGCTTGAGAACAGACTTACTTCCCACACCAATCTCTCCTTCTGCCCCTGTCCTCTCTGGCACGGCTCCCGTCTTCTCTTTGGCATCATCCTTCGACTCCATTCCAACATCATCACCCCAAGCAGCACCCGCCGCAGCCCCGCCGCCGACCGCTCCCATGTCCTCGTCACCAGCCCCGGCAGCGGCCTCTCCCTCCATGTGGGCCTCTGCATTACCATGGCCGAGCACATCGTCCTCCGTCTCCTCCTCATCCTCGTCCTCCCCCTCTTCTTCGCCCTCATCGGCAGCCTCGTCATCCCCAGCTGCTGTGGCGCCGTCACTCGGCGCACCTTCTCCCGACTCCATCGGGACCACGTCGGACTCCTGGTTCTTCCCCGTTGCCGTGGCAGCCGTCTCAAACTCCTGCTGCTGGGCGGAGGCTTGCAAGGTCTTCTGGATGCCCTCAAGCCACTCCTGCAGGCTGATTGGGGTCTCGGGAGATTTTCTGTGGTAAGCATCATGACGAAATATCCATGGATGGAAATAGCCTAGTTTGCACCCTAATCACAGTCACTTTTGATCATAATAAGGAATAATGTAATACCCTCAACCACAAATTATATACCTCAACAAAAAAAGAAAAAAGAGACAAACACTCAAAATGTCTTATCATGAAAGAACACCCGGAGACCTGACTATCACACCCAAATAACACGAGTACCTTTCTGCGACAGCACCCTCTTGAGCCGCATTCTGCAGACTGTGGACCGACGGGAGGAGCGGGATGACGGTGTTGCTGAGTGTCTCACACAGGGGACACAGGAACTGGTGCTGGCTGATGTCATAGTTCAGCGCCCCACGCAGGTTCCGTCGCTGCTCCTTGGCCATTAGAGACTCAAAAAACCTGTTGTATGCACAAAATTATGCCCCCAAACATGCAATTACTATACAGAAACGTGAATTCCTTCAGGTGTTCTCTGAAATTACTTTGTAAATTGATATTCTCTACAGTTCTACGTAAGATACTTTCATCATTCAACTATCGATAAAACTACATGTACATTCAAAATATTGTTATTAAATTTGGTGGACACATATATTCATTTCCCTCAACGACAAAAAATGGTTTGGCTAGGGTTCAGAATGTTGTTCTAAATTCAATTTCATCTCAAGCATGTAAAACCAAGACGCAATTTTCTGAGTAAACTATGCTCCTTCATTTACAATGCTGCAGAAGCCAGAAATTCTGTAGAACCTGCCATTTGCATTTAGTGGATAGTAACATCAACTGCAAATCATTCACCAACTGGCATATTCACCGGCATGCTGTTCGCACCAATCAGCATACACAAACTGAAAGTGACTGTCAATAGGTAAGGATGTCATCTCCCTAGTCCACATTAGCAAGCTTCAGATTTGTCACGCAAATGCAACGACGACGCCTCCTTCCAGGTTGGACAATGGAAACAGCCGTCTCGCGCATGTGCAGAACACCATTTTTTTGCCTACTAGCGTCATCTTAAGCGTTTGCATCGCAGATCTAAGGGTCGCTATTGTATCACCACAGCATTTATGAGATGTAATATCTTTTCACCAAAGTGGTTCGTCCAACTTTGCATTAAAATCCAAGTTTTGGTGATTGACCTAACGCTAAGTGAATGGATCGTCACATTCAAACTTCAGTGCACAGGCATGTAAAAGGTTTTAAAGGACAAGTTCACCTTCATTAACGTAAGGATTGAGAGAATGCAGCAATATCAGTAGAACACATCAGTGAAAGTTTGAGGAAAATTGGACAATCGATGCAAAAGTTATGAATTTTTAAAACTTTTGTGTTGGAACCGCTGGATGAGAAGACTACTAAGGCTCATGATGTCATATAAGTATAACAGTATAAAGAAAATGTAAAGAAAATTCAACATATTTTCACTTTTTTCGCATAATAAAAGAGCACTTGACTTGCCTCTTTCTAAAGGCAATGGGAATAATATTACCCATAACATATGTCAGTAACGAGTCAAGGGAATGTGTACTTTTTTCAAAAGATGAAATTTTGCGAAATTCTCTTTATATTTTCCTTATATGGTTGTACGCATGTGATATCACACACTGCAGTAGTCTTTTCATCCAGTGGTGACTGCACAAAAACTTCAAAAATTCATAACTTTTGAACGGATTGTCCGATTTTCCTCAAACTTTCAATGATGTGTTCTATCAATATTGCTACATTCTCTCAATCCTTATGTTAATGAAGGTGAACTTGTCCTTTAAGAGCGATAGCATCTGCAGGCAGTTCTGCGACGTCTTACCCCTGCCAACAGGTGGCATGCATGATGTGGCCGCAAGAGTTGACATTCGTTCCCCAGTAGAGATTGGCGCTAGCAAACAGTGGATCAAATTTCTCTGCAGAGCAAGATACATAAATCAGCAAAATAGATTACATGACCCTTGAGTCTCTCTTCCCTTTGAACTGTTCTCACATAACATTGCTCTTCTGATTGAAATACAGATTTGTACATTTCTGGATATTTCTGAATATCTCTGATTTTCTTTATGGGAGTGTTGAATCACTTCCTTTTTTCTCACAATTTAAAATTGTCTCTGGCAGTTTGTTCTACAACATCAAATCATGTCAATAAATCTATTCCGTATATACTTTTTGTTTTTTAGAGTACTTTCACTTTCTGTATAATTTGTCATATGTTCTCAAAGGACACAGCAATATCCTTTTTTTTTCCCTCATCAGTACTACAGAAATAAAAATTATACTATAAAAAGAAACAAAAACAGCACCTAGTAGCTATCAGAACAAATTGACATGATCAATAAAAATCATCACATTTTACATGGATGAATATTACACACAGATTTGCAATGAACTATTCCTTTCTGACTGCCTGATCATGTTCACAACAATAGATCATCCTACATAAAGTCGAAGAAAGAAAAAAATGTGAGCAAAGGAAAAGAGATATTTTTTGTATGGGTGCAAGGGTTGAGTCAGAGAAGCTTTTTGTAAATAGAGCTAAAATATTGATTCTGTCATATTCACTTTTTGTATGAAAATGCACATGAATTAAAAACATTAAGGATTCTTCTGACACAAAACATTACAGTGTGCTGTTCTACACATTCTATAACTGTGAGTCAAAATTTTACAGCCTTCCACTACTTTGAAATATCCTACATGTTTCACTACATTAGTGGTATCAGCATAATATTTACTATTATGACACAGGTGCATAACACATTTACAATTCACTCTACTCAATTGTGTACCATATAGGTAACCAAAGTATAAGCCACAACAGGTGATGGCTTCACTTACCAGAGTTCTCTATTCTTTTATGTCTTGCCTTTGAAAGAACTGTTGACCTGTCAGATTCAAACAGAAATGGGTCAGACAAGTTTAGGCATTGTGCAACATCATCAGAGCCTTCTATCTAAAATTACCTATCAATTTACCTGATTATCTCTCACTCT
The DNA here is from genome assembly GCF_964275005.1 of Diadema setosum. Classification (NCBI taxonomy): domain Eukaryota; kingdom Metazoa; phylum Echinodermata; class Echinoidea; order Diadematoida; family Diadematidae; genus Diadema; species Diadema setosum. The sequence goes on along the minus strand of NC_092685.1, from coordinate 31,163,677 downwards.
ACTTTGATTTGGGAAAATATAATATATCAATATATCTCATTTAACATCATACATATAATCTTGTTATTGATAACTATAAGATGTGTGAGCACAGAAGGTAGTATGATGTACGCAACAGCTATGTGAGCCAACATCTTTGGACACAGTATTCCAGCACAAAACTGATACTACATTTTCATTTGAAGACACACATTAATGGCAGGTCAGTCATAAGATTTTTTTTTTCTTTCTTAGGGGTGATTTTCTAGAAATGGGTATTCTGTTGTCTGACTGAATCTTCTTTTCAACTTGACAACTGCATCCCTACTGCAAAAGTTGTGAGGTTAAAGGGATCGTATAGTTTTGGATGAGACCTAACGTCAGGTTTTTAACATTTTTTTTGGTGAGATAATGAGAAACCTCTCATGAAATGTGAAAAAGCATGTAATTCCAAGAGGAATTCAACATTTATTTGATGAAAATTGGTTTTGAAATGGCTTGAGATATCTACAACAGAACGATATTAATACAAGTTGGGACCCATCTTTTATTACGATCGCTTTGTTTTACTTTGTTTTTGGATTTCTCAGCCATTCCAAAGCGGATTTTCATCAAATAAACTTTGAATTCCTCTTACAATGGCAATACTCTATAACATTTCATAAGTGGTTTCTTAATATCTCACAAAAAGTTAAAACCCCAAACCTCAACTCCACCAATACTACACTCAGTACCTTTGGATGAATGCAGCCAGCACCATGGCTTTATTATCAAATGCTATATCTTCCTCCTCTTGACACAGGATGCAGGTTGCCGTCGACACCTCGGCCATGACGGCAGGGCTCTGCCTGGGACCGAGGCAGCAGGGGTACTCAGAGCCAACAGGCTCTCTGCGAAGATAGAGGAAAGAGAGAAAGGGGGGGGGGGGGGGGGGTTTGTGGGCAATAACTTGTATTACTTTGTATGGAAATAAAATCATCTGAATTGAACAACAGTGATTATTGCTGTAGAAAAATGCATTTTTAATATCCCACATCTGGAAAAATGAATAAGTCTGGTACAACAGTCTGGAAAAAACACAAAAAGTCATACACAAACTGCAAAAAAAAAATCTAGACTATTCCTACAAACAATACAATCAACTCTACACTGGGAGTAGGCAAAACCTTGGGCTGAGAGGAATCCCTTCGAAATAAAGATGTTACCATTATCTTCTTTTTTTTTCAGAATTATAAAATTGTAATAGTAAAAAAAAAAATGCCAATTAGAAGGCCTGAGCAAAGTAGATAGGCAGAGGTATCAAAACAACCACAATTTAAGAAGAAACTTTGAATATCTAAAAATTTGTTCTTACCCAGTGTCCATGCTACAGGTGGAGGAGGTTCGGTGACGAGGGGTGCTCTCATTGGTTGCATCAAAGAACTCTGGATTTTTGCGGATGAAGGTTTTCTGCATGGCGGACATCTGCGTCATGAGGTGCTCGCGGCGTTTCTTGGCCAGTGCCGCCTTGCGCTTGCGCTCCTCTGCATCCTTGGCCGCATCCTCCTTGCCTGAGGCACTGGCCGGGGGAGGCGGCGGCTTCATTTGGGCAGCCGGGTGGCCCGTCAGCTTCTGGACCTGCTCGAATTTCTGCAGAAATGGAACACAAGAACAACAGAGCTTGAAGGATTGTAATTCATCTTCACTTTGCATTCACAAAAACAAAGAGCCAAAGATATCTGAATCGAAATAACTGTCATGATACCATGACATTTTGGTTTTTTTAATGATATAAATGATATTCAAAACGCATACTTTCGTAGCAACAGATGAATGCAATGGGCCCTATGGAGACAAGTAATTCACAAATTTCCTGGTGTCTTTTGCATCCCAATGATGTCACTGAACATACAGTTATTGGTCGAACACTTCAAACAACTTACGTCTCAGTCCTGTGTCACAGAAATATCTGTGAGTTTCCAAGTTGCAAAGAAGGCCATTACCGTGGAAACATTTACTAATGTAACAGCTGATTGGTTGTTTCTGGCCTGCTGCCAAAGTGACTGCAATTGTTTCAACGGGGAGGGGGGGGGGGGGGGGATAAGGGTGGATAGGGAAGGGGGGTAGCACATGGAAGAGTGACAGTAAGATGAACTCACCTCTAGCACCCACTGAAGGAACTCACTGTGAGCCTCAAAGCGGGCATAACCCACCAGACCCTGAAGGGCCTCCAAAAGACTGGGGGACCCTGCATGAGAAGACACAGAAGAAACAAGGCAAATCGACACTGATATGGAAAAACAAACAAACACAAGAAACAGCTGGATAGATCCTTTCTTTCAAGCATCGAATACACATGCAAGACTTATTCTTGAAAATTTGAATTTGTGACACAAACGGTGCATGAATAAATGGTGATGGACTGTCCCACATCGAGATGAAAAATTCACACTTTGGAGCTGTCTCACATTGCCTCATTCAAAAAGTTTTACAAACGGTGCATGAATAAATGGTGATGGACTAGTCCCACATCAAGATGAAAAATTCACACTTTGGAGCTGTCTCACATTGCCTCATTCAAAAAGTTTTTGTCTGTGAAACTTGACTTCTGTCATTTCCCCCTTTAATATTGCAAACTTCAATCTAATACTATTTTCAACACCATCAATATTCCCCCTAATATAAAAGGAAGACAAGGTATAAAAACCTTAAGGGAAAAGTTCACAAAGGATTTCATCTTGTCCAACAATTTGAATGGGTTGTCAAGTTGAGGAAATCTGTGTGTGACTTACCGTGTGCTGCCTTGATCATGAATGTCATCGGTTTGCCCTCCTTATGACTGGCCTCCGATTCTAGTATCGCCACGCCCACCAGGTACAGCACCTTTGAAGAGATGGAGAGACACAACATAGACTTGTTGAGTTAACGGTAACAGCGAGTACAAAAGGCAATAATAAACACACAGACTGCATCCATCTTCATCAGACTGATCCAATGATAACAGTAGAGTCCCCTTGACCTTTCATATGTAAAAGCATGTTTCATCCTTCTTGTGTGTGTTTATAAAAACTACATTAGAAGCATGACGCTACGCTTACTTGGGGGTCACAGGTCAAGGATATGAAGAACGTTTTCCTGCAACATGTATGTATCAAGCATCCCTCAGTATATTTACCTTTAAAACAAAAACTTGATATCTGCCCACTTTACTGAGAGAACACAATGCATTCAGTAGAGCCAATCAGTTTTCTGTTACCAACACTCATATACTATACCTATCCCTCCTCCTCCCCCCCTGCTCCTTCCCTCCCCTTCCCCCTCCCCCTCCCCTCCCTTCCCACACCCACACTCACTCTGTGCATGATGTTTTCGGTGAGGTGGATTCCCTTTGGCTTGCGAACCCTCAGCAGCAGTGTGCGTATGATGAACATGAAGGTGTCGCAGTGGAGGATGCGGAGGAGCGGCTTGAAGCCGGCCGTCAGCCCTGGCTGCTTGTGTGGCACAATCACTGGTGGCAACAACGATAACAGCAAGACATAGAGTTTTCAGCAGTCACTGACATAGCCTAAGTCTACTGAGCTGCAGTAGGTGGGTTGACTGCATGTACATATCGTCGGTTGAGAATGATAAGGGCGTTAAGTTGTCACAAGACCCATAGCATTCGAGACAACTTAACGCCCTTCTCATTCTCAACAGACAATATATATATGACTAACTGCCATGCTCTCACATCAAATGTTACACCCTGATACGTTCTTTACACAAACTTCATATATCACATCACTTCTGCTCTGCTCATGTAATAGATAGCCCTCACTCCCAACAATTAAACTTTGCACCACTTATCACACTAAGTACTGTCATTCACTGTATACTCACATTGAGGTTTCCCTTCCAGCTTTCTCCTCTGCCTAATTTGCTCCTCAGACTATAATGAGATGGGAAATAAATAGATAGAAACCAAACGTTACTGCCACGAAGGCAACAACACGACACATCCTTCATGATGAAAGTATCCCATCACTATGCAACTTCTGTCATCCCTGTTGTGATATCTCGTGTTCTGACTCTATGTCACCTTAACCCTAACTAGGCCGGGCTATTTAGGTAGATCATAGAGCCAGGGGGGGGGGGGGGGCCTCCCAGGCCCCCCCTCCAGATCTCGGCCGCTGACTGCACGATCGCGACGAAAATTGGCACACACATTGCCTATGATGTAATCTAAAGTACTAAGAAGTTAAATTTTAAAAAAATTATCATTTATGCTAAATTATGCTAATTTATGCATAATGATGCATGAAATCAGACAAATTGGTATAAATCACTAAATAAAGCTCAAAATGGACATATCTTTTGTGCAAATATTCTTTTTAGTGTCCTGAGCAAATATAAGAGAAAAAATTGTGCCATCAGAAAAAATTTCTTAAGTATTTTATTGTTTTTTGAATTTCTTATGTATTTCTTTGTTTTTTTACTTTATGCTTTTCATTGTTTTTTCGATGAAACTTGTCCGCGACATTGTTACGAACAAGAAAATATGTAATTAATTGATTTTAATCAATAAAACCCTAAAATAATCATACTTTTATGAAATTTGCCTGTAAGCACAGTTTGCATTGAAATTGTACACGAATTCACGTTTTTGAGCAATTTTTGGTCTGACATGCACGTATATATTTATGCGCAACTTCGGAACCGCGCACCCGGGCGTCGCAAATTTGGTGTCAAAAGATGCGGGAGACTCGAAAGAAAAAAGTCACGAAACGTCGCGGCGATAGCTTTTTGCGTTAGCGATACATCGCGCGAAACGTCGAGGGGGGGGCCTCGGAGGCCCCCCCCCCCGGCCTAGTTAGGGTTAAGTCTTCCTATGCTACTTGAAATAATCAAATATATGGGCATGCATGTCAACTTTCTCTACTTGGGATATATGCAAAACATTTTCCTGGCAGCATTCAAGATGCTAATGGCTTTACTATATTAGACAGGCCCTATGAAGGGATGCCATATCATTGTATACAAGTGAATGTTGTCAGAACAGTTTCTGCATCTGTCTCCCCCTCTGCCAAATGATCATATGTTGGTCATTGCAAGAGTAAGTCTTTGCTTTATTTGTCTCACTACAACCAATACCTTACATTTTCGTTGCAATGGTTAATACTGACTGCAAAATTCTAAAATATAAAAACCACTGCAATGAAATAAATTTAGAATTAACTAAATATATTTTAGAATTTTGCAGCCAATGTTTACATTTGTTGCATAAAATTGTTTGTATCTGACAATTTTTAAGCACTTTGACGTCATTATAATCCAGGTAACCGCAGAATACATTGACTTTGCCATAAGAATGATGATTCACATAAACCGTCTTCTATCTATCCAGCCATATACGCCTACCCATCATGGTAAGGGACACGTACCTTGGTTTGATCCACCTTGCCATAGTGGTAGAAGTAAGGGCTGTACTCATCTAGGCAGTCTGTCTTCAGCTCGTACATTCCTTTTCCAACTCCACCCGTCGGCTTCCTGAAACGATAGCGTAGCATGCAACAATATCTCAAACTGACGATTACCACTTGGCATGCACAAGTATCTGATCTATGCTGTTCTTAAACCATCTACTTTTACAATGCACAGCATATGTGCATGTATATTCATTGCATACCAGTGCACAGGCATACTGATGATAGTCAGTATGTATGGGGACAGAGCCTTCTCTTCTGTCGCGCCATGTCTGTGGAACTCTCTGCCAATCCCACTTTGGAATTGTAACAGCCGCAACCCATTGAGGACGAGTCCCGAGTATACTCGGGCAGGCGTCTATGGGAAATGTGTGTTGTCGCAAAATCAGCCCGTCCTCAACGGGTTAATACCTTCAAATCTGAACTGAAGACATATCTTTTCCAGCAACTTTGTAAATGATGTGTGACATATTGTGAGAGCTGGGTGCCTTTGAATGTTTCTGCAGATAAATGGCGCTACATAAATGCTGCTTCATCATCATCACTGATTGATCATGATGCCTCAATCACTCAATAATTTGAAGCATGAAATTAAAGCAAAATCCACTGAAATATAACAATAAACATACAATAGTTGTTACGTTTGTGTTAGCTGAGTGATAAAAATACTAGCCATTACACTGGAGATCTTCCTACTTACTACTTCTTACACTCTCTTCATCCACACAACCTCGCTTGTAAAAAACAGTGGTTGTAATTTTCAACATCTAGGCACGAGCTGACTGGTTGCAAAAAGTTATTACCCAATCGATATTGACAATTCCACAATGATTTTTGTTATAACTGGTATGGGAGGGAAAAAACAACCCAACACTATCCAAAATTGATACTTACTTGAAGTCTGCTACGTGGTTGATCACTGCTTCCATCCCAGTCTCATGACAGTGCTGGAAATGAAACAATTCAGAATTGTATTAATTATAATAGTAATTAATTAGAATATTGATTAATGAATAATAACAATAATCAACATATTGAAATCATTTTCATACTTGAGTGCATATGCATATACCTTACTGAATATTACCTATTGCAAGAACAAAGAGTTTTCCCATCTATCCTCTCAAATTTCTGCCAACTGTCACAAACGAGCAAAGTTCTACATGGCTTGGGGTTAGGGTTGAAAGGTGAGAGATCATTGATGGTGCATGTGACTTACGTCCTCTGGCAGGGCCTTGGTGAGCTCGCTGTGAGCCATGGGGTTGATACACAGCTGGTGGAGGACCTCTCGTCGCACACGAGCCTCGTCCGACACCTCACCCACCCCTCGCACATACCTCTCGCCTGCAACGCAAAAATAAAGTGAGGGTTTAGGTACAGATGAACTGTAAGCACTCGGCCTCAATTCAAATGTCATGTACATTGTTTCTTTATGCAGTAATGGACACATATCTCAATTATTACACAGAAGCAGTGTATCTGAAATTGGCACTGATTCCACTTGACATTTGACCACTTCTGAAATCACCAAGCAGCAGATGCCTGGAAGTAAAGTTGCTGGTCTGAATACAGTTGGCCATTTGACAGTGTGAGCAGCTTGACGATGGACATTGCAGCTGGAATACATGCATCTTAGCATAGAGCAACACATTCTTGACATAATTTGGCAAACTCGGCCTGCCTACGTAGGCATTCCATGTCCACCATTCATCTACTCAACAGCTTTTCACTGTAGATCATGTAGGCTGGGCAACAGACAATAGTTACGTTTAGACAGTGACCCTTAACCTCAAGGATAGCTATCTTCAAGGATAAGCTTGTAGTTATGTAGACGCACTCGTTGATAGCTAGTACTTGAAGCTAACTTGAAGACAGCTATCCACAAGATATCTCAGGATTAGCGCTCTATCAATGAGTCATGGGGGCCCCCACTCATAGTAAAGCATCTTATGGACAGAACTTGTTGATAGGAATTTGTACCTAAGTGTAGTTATAGGGGACAGTGAGCCTATCCTCTGCACAAAACAAAGCAAAACAAAAAGGTCCTAATAAAAGGTGGGTCCCATCTTTTATTCGGATCTCTTTGTTTCTGGATATCTCAGCCATTTCATGACCAATTTTCATCAAATATACTTTGATTTCTTTTTTAGAATTGTATGCTCTTTGATATTTCATGTAAGTGGTTCCTAATTATCTTGCAAAAAATCCAAACCTGAATCCCCATCTCAACCAAAACTCAACAAAAACTATATTATCCCTTTAATGAGAGAAATATTGAGGAGTACTCACAGAGAATTGTGATGAGAAGACCCAGGAATTCTTCGATAATGACTGGCAGATGAGCATTGCAATCCTGACAACAAAAGAGAAACAAAAGTTACAAATAATGCCTCCGGCCTCCTTTGGGCAGAGGCATAAAAACAGTGCCTTGAACATCTTGGTACAGATGATGTGCATTATGACTATCATAATCTAGTGCAGTGTTCATGAAAAGGAGCAACACCCATTAAGTCCTGTAGCAAATCAGTGATCAATCTGATTGTGATAAAATGATGAAGCACATTCTTCATCAAATATGATTGGCTGAGAGTGTACACATGACCAGGCATTCATTGTGCCAACTCGTAAGTTTGCTTCTAACCAGTCATTAGTACAATATACTGACCTGTCATTAGCATTTTCACATCGCAATGGTGACTGCGTAAGATTTCAACGTTTTATTCATTTTTACTCAACACATGGACTTTAGGATGTCGGTATTTATCAAATGACCAAGATCTGCTTCATCATTTCATAAAACGAATACAAATCATTTTGTTCCGGCATAAGCATAATTATCCACTTTCCATACCTTCAAAACAGTTCAAACATTCTCAGTCATTACTGTGGGCATATTAGACTTTTTCAGAGGTACCTTGCGTGGGTAATTCTTACTATTGCCCTCAATGATGTGTACTATTTGTATACAAGTTTATCCTTTGTCACTGATTATAGCTGGGCCTCCTAAACCCAGCCTCCCCTGAATAGGCTCCATGATTACCCTAACGAAAGCCCATTCACACGCACTGTTATGACTCTCTACTTGTATGAGTACTGTCGTAGATATAATCATAATGCCATTAGAAACATCTTTTAGAGGATACTAACATTTTCAATTGTACTTTCACTGGTGCTTTGCTGAATTGTGCCACAACAAGTCATGTAATCTGACCAACATTCTTCAATGAATAAGGAAATACAGAATACAAACAGTCATCATAGTTTATTGGCTAGTAAAAGGCACCTGTATGCATGTTAGGATTGCATGAAATTTGGACCTCGGGGATTTAGGGATGACTTGCCACCTGGTTCACACAACCTTACTCTAAGAGTGGTCAGTCTCAGTTACCTCAGGCGCCTTGCTCTCTTCAAACTCCCGTGTCCAGCAGCGGATGAGGTCAAATCGGCTGACCAGAGAGATGACAAAGTCGTTGGGATCCATCAGACTCCCTCCAATCTGGGGAGGCAAGAAGAGAGGGCACCATCAACCAATGCCATACATAGACACTGACAAATTCTTTACTGAAAGTAAGAGATTACTAAGCACAGCGGTGAAGGGCAACCGCAAGGTGTGAGTTTTTCTTATAGATGATAGATCATTATAGATCAGCAGTTGTGATCTTATAAATTCCATTTGTACAGGGAGACAAATTGAAGAAGACCCACACCTCGAATTCTTTAATGTTCATCAATGGGGTAGGGCAATTCAAAATGGAGGAGCCGTTGTGGTTCAGTGGTTAAGGTAACAGACTATCAATCACAAGGTCTCTGGTTCACGTCCCCTGGCTGCTGTGGGTGTGTCCCCCAGGCAAGGCACTGTATCCTCATTGCTTTGTTCCTTCGGAGGGGACTTAAAGCTTGCAATCCAGTTGCCTGCTTACAAGCATTCATTGTTTTCTTAGCGGTCACGTCAAACAAATCAATTTCATATTCAATATTCCAAAGAATTCAAACGTCATTATGTCATTTGTTGCGGTTCTATAGACATGTCAAACTAGCCATTGTGAGACTGTAATAATATCACTTAAATAGAACTCCAAGAACTCCTTATATCTTTTCTCTACAGATAGAAACAAGTTACTCTTTTCTGTGTAAGTATGAATACATGTATATTTCAATCTTGAGGAATGTGCCCAACATGTGATTTTACTGCAGATTTCACTGAGGCACTACATTACAAATTCTTTCCATATAAAATGTAAGTGCGAAAGTTGGTAACATACCTATAGACAGTTTTGCACTAACACACAGCCGCAAGTGATTTGTGAAGCTTCAGCTAATCGTACTTGCCACACATTTTGTCTCATTGGACTTTTCACCCTTTCACCCTAAAATATATGACCTTACATAGGAGGTTAAGCTGCATAAGGTTCTTAAATCAAGAATCTGCATGCAGTTTTTAACACCGTTTAGGTTCTAAACTGATCATATGCATAGCAGAGGGATGATGAGATTTAAGGCAGTGAGAGCCTATTACCTGTAGCATGAGGATATCCTTGTCATACATCTCTGTCTGGCACTTCACATTCTGGTAGTAGTAGATCTAGTAAGAGAAGGAACACACAAGGGATTAGCTCACCCACAAATAACCAGCTTTACAGGGATGTCACCAAGGCAACAAAGTGTACAGACACGAAAACAACTGCAAAGAAGTAAACTTGACCATTCCGGCCTAGATGTGGAGTGTTGTAATGTGTGACATAGCTAGTGAAGTATGTACATGCTATTTGCCATTTGTCATAATTGTATGAGATTATATTGGCCCATTCCTTATTGATCTGACTGACTTGATTATTACATTGTGCAGAACTTGAACAAATTTGCTAATGTTGACCAATATACATACAAAACATATTTGGGACATCGTGCCACTTGTAAAAATGCAGATTCTATCAACATCACCACTCACAAGAAGAATGTTCCTCTTGCCGAGGGTTTGATTCATATCTTTGTGACTATAACAGAAATAAAACCCAATAATGCTCACTATATTACTTTCACATAATTCAACCTGTGACAAAAATGACAGAACCTGATGCCACTTATCAAGAATAACAGAAGTCTTTTGCAGTGTAAACATAATGCTGGCTGATGGTGAGGGACTGCAGCATAAGGGATGGGAATCCTAACTTTCAACTGAAGGTCCCCAGATCAAATCAAGTCAAGTGCATAAGTCCTTGGACAATTTTTTTTTTTTTTTTTAACCCACTATGTCCCTCTCGACCTACATGTGTAAATAAGCACCTGGTAATGCCAGGGAGATGATAATGGCAGGGCCCTCTCATAGAGCAGTGGTAACACTGAAGAGGCTACCCTGGATAATGAAGACCAATATATTATTACTATCATTACAATGAACATGCTGGCGAACCTGGTTTAAAAGTGAGAAGCCGTTTCTCCGCCACATCCCAGCATGCACCTGTGCAATGAGGACCTGGGTCCGAAGGGGATCCTCTATCAGCTCTTCTGGGAGGAGGGTCGGCTGTGGGGTCAAAGGTCACATCAAATTGTGAAATGGTGATCCATGTCTTTGGGCACAGGGCGGCGAGAGTAAAAGAAGCATATCAACAAGCTTTCTGTCACTTGACTTGCATCAAATGTCAAGCGTCAAACATGTGACATTTCAAGTTCTTCCTCTTCTTTTGTTTTGCTTTTGATTTTATTGAGAAAATTCCTGAAAACAATGATGTGAATTAGTCAACTTTTAAAACATTACAGAATGTCACACTGAATAACTTCTGCTCTAACTCTGTTGATGGCAAATCACTTTTCCCTCTATGTCAATACCAGGGGAGTAGTGGGCCAAAGGGAGTTAAAAGGGTTCCATGTTCAATAAATACAAACTTCAAAAGCTAGCATTCATTTTTAATCTTCCCCTATCAATGAGTACACTGCTACTAAAAATTAGAGGATTCTTTTAACCCTCTCTGTGCTAGAGAATTAGACAGTGTGTGTAATTCTATAGGGTTGTCTGTGCCAATTGGCAGTTAAAGTACACATAGGATTAATGGTCTACTGAAATGAAAACTGACACTGGCTCTTGCACAGCAGTAGTACATGAAAATGACCCATCTTTTCCTTTTGACAAGTATCTACGACACACTGAGACAGCTACCTATTCTTAAAAGTCACCATTGTAGGAACCAGCTAAGCATTCACCCAAGTTCGATAACACTTACTCCGTTCATCAAACCCTCCGTGTAGAAATTGAGTCCATACCGGCCAAGGTGGAGATGCAACCCTGGGGAACAAGATTTTACTCAGAGTAAGTTCACAGTTAACGAAACAAATAGCTCAAAATCCTGGATGGTTTACTCATTTTTTTTTTCTCAAAGTACACATTCATTTGAATTATCATTATGTGTTCAGATTTGACTCGCACAGTGCACACTTTTATTGTAAATAGAGATAATCACTGTAGCACCTCCCCATGACACGCATGTGTGGTTCATCCCAGTACAGCTTCTTCAAGTATCATAGACAAATGTAGAGGCTAATATTATTCCCCCTGCCTTCTTAGGGAGATAAATCAAGTGCTCTGTCATTCAGCTAGAAAAACGATAGCAAGTTGAAATTCTCTTTATATTTTCCTTATATCATTCCCCTTTTAAAACATCACAATAGTTGTATTCTTCTTATCCAGCAGTGATGGCACCAAAACTTCAAAAAATCAAAACTTCTGAAGGGACTGTCTGATTCTCCTCCTACTTACCAGCCAAGAATCTGACCAAAGAATAATGGACACTGACCGGCATTTCGCTCACAGAATATCTGATACAGCTGCTCACTTTATTGTTGACTGTAAGATTGAAAAACAAAACACGACAAAAAACATGAAAATGATACATGACAAAGGACAAGCAAAAATAAGTACAATTTCGATGACATGCATTAAATCTGTAATGCTTTTAATTCAATGGTACATGTCTAAAAACACTCTCAGAAAGTGAGTCAGAAAACAAAAAACACAGAACAGGCCGACTTAATTGACAAAGAAAAAAAAATACGCTCTAAAAATACAATATCAACAAAACAAAACTGCATCTTCATATTACTGCTCAGGATAGGCCAAGCAGGGATTTGCCAGCTGTTTACCTTGAACATTCTCTCTTTCCATTTCTCTCGGGAGTTTTCTGAGAGCCGCCATCGTGGCCCTGTAGGCCTTGATCAGCAAAGACCTCTGAAAGAGGAGAAAAAACGGTTTGAGGTGATGAATCAGTAGACAGAATAACATCAACTACAAAAATGAGAAAGAAAAAAAAAAAAATCAGCACTGCTCTCAAACTAAGGAGGTGATTAACCCATCCACGTCTCATCCCACAAAAAACGTGGGAAGCATTATTTATGACCAAAAGAGGGCGTCCTCAGACCTCAGGCTTGGCCAGGAGCTGTAGAATAATTCTAGCCAATCACAGAGATCCTTACTGGGACTCAGAAAAATAATTTATGCAAAGAAACCTATTTTAGAATGTCTCTTATTGGCCAAAACACCTGCCAGGGGTTCGAGCCTGCTGAGAAACTAATCAATATTCATGTTTACAGCGCGCATGTATCTTTGTTGCCCCAGCAACTGCAGTGATTCCTTACGCGCGGTATCGGTGATATCGATCTCCTCATAGAGTGCTTGACGATATCTGATTACACGAGCTCTTGATCCTTGTGTACGGTGTGTACGTACGTGTGTGTTGTGTTGAATTCCATTTACGTTAGTGAGTGTGGGTAACTTCTCTAGGTTTCCCGTCCATTTCTCTCTCTTTTCTCTCTTTTGCTTTCGTATCATTCTATATCTTTTATTCTCAGAGTACAATCGTACTACTGAGAGTGTTTTGTTCATTTTTCTCAGTGACTATCTCGTTTGCAACAATTTTAGAGGTGAGTTTTTGTCCTAGTGTTTGTTGAGTTTTTGGATTGAACACGATGTAGCTTATCTACGTGTGTGAGAGAGAACATCGTAGTTTGTGTGGTACCCACTCGTTTGTTTCCGTGTAAGCATTTTTACCGTAAAGTGTCTTCATCGTTCGTCTTCCAAGCATCGTGTTTTCACCCTAGTTTTCCTCATCGTAGTTTTTTACCTCGATTTCTTTTGCGGTGCAAGATGTTCTGTGTATTTTTTCTACGGTAAAATGCCATCGTTGATGATCTTCGTGTATTCATTACTAGTTTTTCACCTCCGTTTCATTTTTATGTCTAACGTAGCGTAGTTACAACTATGTTTAGAGCTAGTTAGCTAGGTCTGCGATGTCTGTATCGTTTGCTGATGTGTTTTGTGAGCTGAGAGTGACTATGGTGGGAGTGATATTCACGGTTTTGCTGTGGTGCATGACGTTGATGGCGAGTAAAAACTACGACACGAGTAGTATAGCCTAGGCCAATGACGAGAGCGACACTGAAGAAACGGGGCCGATGCTCGCTCATGCACGGGAGTGGTCTAGAGACCTGCATTATTTATAATTTTTTTCCTTTTTCTTATTCACTCGGGTATCTAGTGCTACCAACCCAAAATTCGTGTCTCTGAAGAAACTCAACCAAAAGCTTGACAAGTTTGCATCAGGTCTATTCTGTAGTAAATATTAGAACTATATTCTAGGCCTAAATGGCGATGCTAATTTAGTTTTCATTTAGAACTCGACGAAATCCATTTTCTTTGCTCATTTTTCAACTGATAAATTATTTAGAACTGTACTAAAATTCTGATGTACTGCATTCACCATTGTAATAAAGAACCTGCTGATCAGGTGTTGTATTCTATCCTTTTCATTTCCTCCCTATCCTTTTGGTTTCTTTCCTGTCACTTTCTTCATTGACCCTGGATGGGAAAAAAAAATCCCATCTTGCCATGTAAAGACAGAACACATACCATCATGAAAAATCATGACATTGAAATAATAATGAAAAATATATGTGACCAAAATACTTGTTTGTGAAAATAAATAACAAATGAAAGGTGATTTCTTATGGAGCAGTTCTTTCAAATGTCAAACAGCTTCGATAATGAAGCAAGTGAAATCTGAAAACTATCCTGGCAACAAGTTGATATTGATAGGGAATTCTAACAAAAACTGTCACACCATTTGATGTTTGAATTTGTCTTTTTTATTGGATGAGGTTATAAAACTATAAATGCCACCGATAAAATAACAATCCTCTCAATTTGAACAAGAGCAGTAGGGTGGTACACTGGTACGACTCCGTAAACAACTGATTATATATGCATCGTATCCATGGGCAACTGCGGGATAACTGCAAGAAGGCGCAGGAAATTAGACTTGAGTCAAGAACGATTATTTATTATTATTTTTTTATTCAAACTATTATTTTTTTTTCTTGGACTGAAAAAACCCAAAATATTTCATATTACGTTTCTAAAATATATATGAATATCTGAAGTCTTTTTATCGTGATTTTATGAAGAATTAGAATTATTTTAAAAAATATAAATACTAGACGGGCTGAACAAGGAAGTCTAATTTCACCCCAAGAATTTGCAGCACACCGCATCTCGGGTGCATTCCTAGCGTTCTTGCCGCACTCTCACCTAGCTAGCTACACCATGTGCAAGCCATGGCCAGTCACATGTTCACCGCGCACAGAACACACGTTGGACTTGTAGCCAGTTTACCGATCTCATTCCTGATCTCGTGCGTGTAGAAAATTCTCCCAAAACTAAGCCAGACATGATTTTGGAACATACATTACAGTGTCAAGACCTTTTCAGTGGACTTTGAATTCGCTATTTGTCTGTTTTAGCTCTTGAATGTACGACTTCGAACGTCCGATTTGTTTTTCACCACACCACGTGGAGCTAGCTGCGTGTTTTTTCAGCCCCATGCTTCTCCACACACGTAGACGTCACACACACAAGCCATCGCGATCGAAGTTTGAGCGATAGCGATAACATGTGCGGAGCAGACATGCGGATTTCAGCACAGGGTAAATGAGTAGTTGAACGTATCACGATTGTAAAACAAATCTTTTTCTATGTCTCTGCAAATTTGAATTAGGTTATCTCAGCATAGATAGATTATGATACATTACAAAATAGATTAGCCATAGCAAGAACTTGCTTACATGAGCGTTATTAGATAACGTTGCAAAATAAAAACCCCGTCATTGAATGGAATGTTCCAGAGCTATCTCTGGGGGCTCGAGGACACTATGGACACGTCTATTCGCAAGTGGGTAAGATGTGATTACAGATGGCTTGAAATGAAGAGGATTTATGAATGAAATACACAGAAACTATTTTTTTTTTCATAATTCCTGCACAGTTTATTATTTCTTTTCATAAAATTCACATAAACTAGTGCTGCATTGAGTCAAGTAAGTGCATATTAGCACGAGTGTACACGCATCATCCCTCCTGCCTAGTGGGAATGACACAGGCAGTTTTTCAATGACGTATGAATGCCCTTCGCGTGTAGATCACGCCGTAGGGAAGATCGCGCCCAATTTCATGGCCAACTTACTAGGCAGGCACTATTTTACAGATTACACAGAGGCCCGTACGTGGATGGGTTAATGGTGTAGTTTTATTGACGCCGACATTAACATATACACAAACACTCTTTGCAAAAGGGGTAGAAAGAGTTGTTGGTTGTGCCCTGGCCAGCATATGATTCGGCACGCCGTACACCAGGGTACCGTTGTAACCCGGGGTACCGCGTTGTATAGCGCCATCTCATGCCCATTATTTACAATGCGTATCCGAATTCAGATACGCCGATTCTGAATTCGGATACAGCAAAGTCGTCGCAATGAACTAGCACCATAGGTGTTTTTCGAAGTACACTTGCATGCATTAATTGATGCATAATCACAAATAAGAAAACATTTTTGTGCATAATAATACTAAAAAATATTTTGACACATTTTTTGGTAAGCCAGGGTACAGCGCTGAAAAAAAATAATTAATTCAACAAAATGGCGAATTTTCATTTGGTACCCCAGGGTACCAAATATTGCATTATATCTGAATGAAAACTCAATTCCTGGAAATACCGTTTTTATTCTATTCTCAAACCAAAGGACTAAACTCTCATTCTGGAAAAACAAAATTCTTTTTAAAGATTCCTATAAACTGATCACAATCAAATATTGTGAAAGCATATTGCCAAGCATAACCACGACGGGCATCTTCTATGTAATTTTTTGCAAACAGGACATTTCAAGACAACATTCACCCAAATTTTCTTCAGATCCACAGTGCAAGTCATCAGGTGAGAATGATAAGGGCATTAAGTTGCCTCAAACACTGTGGCTTTGGTGGGCAACTTAATGCCCTTATAATTCTCTCCTGATTTTTGTCATGACTGCTTCCCGAAGAGATGATGTGCTGGCACTTACATCGGACGCACACCAGTCTAGAAGGAGGGTGATGCATGGACCCAATCTGATCTGCATGGAGACAGCCATCTCCCACTCTGGGTCATACTCAATGTGATGGCCGACCTGACGCCTTACGTGGTCCATTGCCTAGATGTACGAAAGAGACAGACATAAAGACAGACAGACACAGAGAGAGAGAGAGAGAGAGAGAGAGAAAGATATTTTTGTCATGTCATGTAGCTTCTCTCAAAAATGACTACAATTAATGCATTGACAGAATGTGGGAGTCACAGTTTTCTTGCATGTTCAACTAACCTTCAGAAGCACAAACTTTTTCTTGTTAATTCTGCCAGTTGGCAGGACTATGGCAAAGGCACCTTAACTGCTTTCTCTTATTTGTTGTTTTATTTTATTTCATTTATTTATTTATTTTTTTTTTTTTTGGGGGGGGGGGGGCTCTCGTGACCTTAGAAACAAACTAGAAATGTCGCTATGGCGACTGATGCCTCCGCCATAATGCATGATTCTCCCAATAGGCGTATAGTACAATGTCTTCACAATGTGTGATCCATGACAGTTTCACATAACTGGCAAAATATTGAAATGACAGGTTTGTCAGAAATGTCTTGAACTGGGTTTGCTTCAATTTTTTAAGAGTGCAGGTACACATGGGGAATTGAGAATTTGTACTTGAATTCTGACAGACCTTTTTATAAGTTTATGCATTGAGTAATTTCCAAGGTATGAAGAAAGAGTGTAATGACGGTACAAAATGTTGGGGTTTTTTTCTGGCCTTTGACCGTTAACCTTTGACCTTTGACCTTCTGGCTGGAAATTTCCCAGAGAATCTCCATTAGGTAATGCATGTACAGTTCGACCTCGATTATCCGGCCATGTCGGGACCGGCGCTCATCCGGATAAGCGAATTGGCCGGATATGGGAGACACAATGTTAATGTATATACCTGCCGTCCAAGCTGCCGTCCCAGTGCACTGGCAGCTACATGTAGGCAGGTAGCGTACCCCACAACGGTGGTGTAATCTATGCTAGCCTGCGCAAAATTGTAGTCCCTTCTTCACAAAAATAAAGTTTATCTTTATGTGAAAATCATACATGTTTTACCTCATTAGATATTGAGAAACCTATCATGCGCATCTTATGAAATTAGTGAAATAGATCCATGAAAGTCACTGTTTTTTGCTCAATTTTTGGATGAAAAAAAAAAAGTCCTTCACTGCGTGAACGCGTCCGGATAACAGAGATTTCCGGATAAAATTTCCGGATTGTTTTCTTTTTCCCATAGCGCTTAGAGACATTTTATGTAATAACGCGCTATATAAATGTTGTGAATTATTATTATTATTAAAAGGAGGCCGGATAATCGAGGTCGAACTGTATTAATTTTTGAAACTAATAATGCAAGCATTGCATATACTAGTATATGAGGGAAATAGTAAAATTTTGAGGAGATGACCTTGACCTTTGACCCCTGACTATTGACCCATGACCCCTAAATTTCCTAGATAATCCCTGCCAGTCAGTACATGTGTATGTACCAAGTTCCACGAAGATACATTGAACCATTTGCGAGAAAAGTGATATTGCAACATTTTCACCTAACCTTGACCTTTTGACCTTTGACCTTATGACATGAAACTCTCTCTGGAGAATCTCTACGCAGTAGTACATGTCCACACCAAGTTTCAAGAAAATACCTTTGGGCATTGCATAGATATGGGGGAAATTGCAACATTTGTAGCATTTGACCTTGACCGTTTGACCTTTGACCTCTTGCCAATGTCACTAAAATCTACTCCACTAATTGTCCTATCATACATCATCCTTGGACCAAGTTTGGTGAAAGCTGCTTCATCCAGTTTTGAGTTATCACGTAAACAGATAAATTTTAGGATTTGACCTTGATCTTTGACCTTTGACCTCTGTCTGATTTCACTGAAAAACTAATCAAGTAATCGTCCCATTATACATCATCCTCCAACAAAGTTTGGTGAAATTTGCTCTATCCAGTCTTGAATTATCGCGTAAACGGATACAATTTCATGATTTGACCTTGACCTTTGACCTTTGACCTTCAGCCGATTTCACCCAAAATCTACTCAAATAATTGCCCCATCATACTTCATACTTGGACCAAGTTTGGTAAAATTCCAGTAAATATTACTCAAGTTATCGCGTAAACGAAAGCGGACGGACGGACGGACGGACGGACGTACGTACGGACGGACGTACGGACAGACGGACAACCCAAAAACATAATGCCTTCGGCACCACTTCCTGGCGGAGGCATAAAAACAAAAAACAGCTAAATAACTTACATGCATACTGGTGAGAAGCTCCAGAAGAACCAGGACTCCCTCTATAACTCGCTCTCTCAGCACAGGCGTCCAAGGGTCCGGCTTGTTTGACAGCACATACCTGGAACATCACAGAGAAAGCACAGTGAAGCACCCCTTTTTCTTACCAAAGTGATACAGTCACTGTCTTTTCTTATAGCTTAATGCTGATTCCAAACATGATATCTCTGCCTAAGGCTTCTGGCAGTGAGTAGGAACTCAGATGCGAGCATGGTTAGCAACAGTTGTGTTCACAGATGTTAGGGCTACAATATGTGAGGTTGTTTAGAACCAGTTTCCATGGGGATAAATGGCTATGACATCACACTTCAGTACCCCCATTATGAATGACACGAAGAGTGACCACTGCAGGCAGGTGGCCACAGTAGACAGAATGGGACGGAGTCATACAAATGTCCATTTCTCTGTGAAGAAATTTGTATGTGGTCCTTACATGCAGTGGTTAGGGTGGATTCATGGACATGAAGATAGATTTGATACTCTTTTCGGTGTCATTCTCACTATTGTCTTTGTGCAGCTCACTCAACAAGCTGATCCACCGACACAGTGAGATACTCATACAGAAGACTGGTTAACAATCACATTAAGTACACATGACCTAAACTTCGGTTCGAGACAGGTTTATTTACCTCTTCTCGTGCATATTGTTTTTGTTTTTTTTTCCCTTTGCTGTTAAAAAGATTTATATGCTGAATGAAGGTTGATAAAGAGTACTGGCATTCACTGTTAATGGCCTCAAACATCAAGACCCAGGGCATCTTTGTTCCTAGGTGGCAACTTTGATTTAGATTGTAATGATACCAGACACGAGTTCACACATACAAGTCTTCTTTTTTTTTTTTTCAGCAGATACCTATAAAAAATGCATCATTCGTCTGTGTGTCCATCACATTCAATCCATGATAACTACTTCTCTTTTCTTACATCCTTACCAGAGCGAGTTGATAGATAGAGTTGCGACACTGGGGTACAAAGGTCACGTCAAATAGTTCCCCCTGGTCGTCGATGTCGACGAAATATTTCTACAGGGTTTTCACATAGGCGCGCAGTACCCGGACCCAGCGGCAGTGTGAGATACCATTGTTGCTTGCGACGGGAGTGTGACTTGTTGAGAAAAATGTCCTGTTTTTACGGCAATCATGTAAACATAATCAAGTAGAGAAAGGAGTACTTACTGTCAAAGTTAAGGAAACGGATGCAAACAACCGGAAAGGATGAAATATTTTCAGAATTGTTTTAACACTCCTGGATGATGTTGATGGGCGAACGTCAAAATGTAAGGACGGAAATATCATGTAGTCCCACTCCTTTACAATTGTTGTTGTAATTCAAAATCCCGGGTTGTGGGTCTTTATTGTTGTTATGACGACGAGGGGAAGCTATTTTGCACTCTCGCGCAAAACCCATGCGCGGAGCACGTAACTCTACTTTGCGCGAGCCACGGAGCAAAATAACAATGAATGCATTGTTTGCGTCATAATAGTGTACGCGGTTTTCTAAGGTCTTATCGACATCATACGACCAGGGGGAACTATTTTGAGGGTTTGACCAATCAGCAAGAACTTCCGGTGTCGCAACTCTATCTATCAACCCGCTCTGATCCTTACCTTAGGTCAAATAGGGCGCACTGAGCTCTCCGTATTGCATTTGGAGGATTTCTTCTAAACTGCAGCTTCCCTTCTCCTGAAAAGTAAATAGCATACAATTGACATGAAACAGTGACGACCTAAAATAAGAAAAACTCAGGGCTGTTTGAGGAAAAAAAAAAGTGATGAATAAGAAATATCCTCAGAACTCGATACACATCCTCACTTAACTCTGAAAATAGCATTAAACTAAGTACATACATTTTGTAAATTAGTTACAGCATGTCTTTGATTATAAGCCAGGCCAAGAGGGTAATCTATCAGTTTTCTTTCTGGATACCCATACTTTATATGTAGTATACTTCACAGCGTTTTCATTTTTGTTATTACAAGGGTCAGCTGACACTTGTGAAATTAACAGTGGCAGCAGTGCGGAAAAAAAAAAAAAATTTGCTCCAAAGCGCATAAAACAGATGAGCACCGAGAGCAATTCAGACCCAATCCCCTCTGATAAAAAGTCAAGTGTCTATTACAGGCATGTGACATCCCAAAATGGCTCTGGGATGAGCACTTGCCACCTGAAATGATGACATAACGGAAAATGATGACTTTTGTAACCACTCACCATCGACAAACTGTTTGGTCTGATCCACGTAACTCCTGAGAATGACATAGAGGAGGTTGTGTTCTTCGACTAGCATGCGAGACTGTCAAGAAATGAGGAATGTGGTTTTGATTGATTCTGTTTTTGCTGCTTGAACATATCAATGTGAATGTGAAAGCTAACCACACGTCGGCAAGACAGAAAAACAAGCAGTGCAGTAAAATAAAAGATATGCTTAATTTCGCACAACATGACAAATATTACCAGGGTTTTCTGTTTGCTATATCACTGTCTACAGGTGTGATAGTACATGTATCTCTCTGTTTTTGGTTGTTTTGTGGTTTGGTTGTTTTGTGGTTTGTTTGTTGTTGTTGTTGAAATGAGTGACTTTCTTACATTAAGTGTTGTCATTGGCAGCAAAAGAAGGCTGCAACAATTTGATAGTAAAACAATAGAATGGAAAATATAGAGTATTTCAAGAACATTATTCCCCTGCCTTCTGAAGGAGGTAGACATTTTCCAGTATATTAGAATGTGAAAACATGTTAAATATGCCCCGTGATCTTACAAACTGTTGTAGTCTTCTTTACCAGCAATGACAGCACATGGATTTAACCACAATTTCAGACATTTAAAATTACTAAATAAATTGTTTTATTTCTCTGAACTCCACTGATGTGTTCTACTCATATTTCTGAATTCACTGATCCACAAATTGTTAAAGGTAAATTCTTGTTTAACAGAATATTGACATAACACTTTCTGTCTTTATCAACAATATGACATCATATTTCTTTGCAGCCAATCCAGTCGAATCCTTTTTGAAAGTTCCAGAATCTATTCAAAATTTGAATCAATATTGAAATTGAAACTGATGTTAGTAGTTGACAATGTTGAGTCTTAAAACATTTTTAAATGTGACTATAAAGATACTGATCATAAGACTTTCTCTCATGTTCTATTAATGACAGCATGATACCAAAAAAGAAAAAGAAAAAGAAATTGAAATTGAAATGTGTCAGATACCACATAAATGAAGGTACTTAATCTGCTTTTAGTTTTACTTTATCACTGTGCTGTTGCAGTCTATTTCATTAACAGATACTGTACAGTGCTGAGGATAATACATTCCAAGTTTCATTAAATTCTGTCCAGCCATTTAATAGTACTCTGATCATAAATCTGACTTGGGAAGGGGGGGGGGGGGGGGAGAACAAAATCAGCCCGCCAGAAACGGTTTCCACTTACGACAGTTGGGACAGTGAATATCTGGACTGACAGAGACGAAATGGACAGGGCGTGGTCATGATCATCGGTGACGTAATCAAGCAGGATCTTTGGGTAGTGCTGCAAACAATGTGGAAGAAAAACCAACATTATAAAGAAAAACTTCCATTACATTTGCTCCTTTGACAATTGCTCCCATGAAACATAACTCTAATCCTAACCTAACACTAAACTAAACCTAAAACCCTTTCACAACCATAACCCTACGTTCTTGGAGAATATAACACCGGAGCAACTGTTGCAAGAGCAAAGGTCATGTCATCTTAAGAAACATCTCATGAAGAAATACAACTAAAAAGTAATGCATTGCACTCAATGGCCTGGAAGCTATGGCAGAAGTGCAATTGATAGCCATGTTTTCCTGTAGCAATATCACAAAAATAAACATAGTTTGCAGGACCTGAACAGCATAAAATCAAAATGACCCATGAAAAATTTGGTCTTGAAAGATAAAAGGAAGTAATCTCAAGCAATTAAAATAAACTCAAAGGAGAGGAGTGGACTATTTTAACACAATGTGCTTTAAATTTGAAGTGGATGTGGTTTTTAAGTTAGTTTAAGAGCATTCACATGGCAAATTGAGTGTCAATTTCTGTCAGAGAAACCTACGCAGATAATTTAAAACAACAAGATGAATTTATGTACGAAACACAATTGTAATGAAAGAAACCACTAGATGAGCACTTCTTTCGTCTCTATGCTTATTTCATTCTGGTCTGTTGGTTCCTGGATTTGGTGTTTGTTCACATAACATTCGTGCCATCATAGAATCTCCTGAATTTCAACAGCAAGTCAGGAAAGTTATCAAAGCAGATATGAATTTGTGAACGCAATCAATGTAAGAAGGAATGAACAAGGAAATTATGATGCAACAAATGGTGCAAAAAGAATGTATAAATAATTTACTGTATAAATGAATGTTTGTTTTGTTTGTACAAATAGGGCATGAATGAATGATGCATTAATGTAAGAATGAATGATGCACTAATGTAAGAATGAATGAACGAACAAATGAATGAATGAATGAATGAATGAATGAATGGAATGAATGAATGAATATTTGGAGGACACGGGTTTGTTACCTTTGTGAAGACAGCAGCAAACTTTTTCTTGTGTTCAGCATCCATTAACAATGTGAGCATGAAGAGCTGGTGCCAGTGGGTTCTGGCAACTGTACAAGTGCAACGAAAACAATAACATGAAATGAAACAATGATCAGAAATTTCAGAAACTTATAGTTGCAATAAGAGCCATTGTTGTTGTTGTCGTCGTCATCATGATAAATCTTACCAACAGTGACCTGTCCCATTATCATATGCAGGAGCACAAAACTTTGACAGTTTTGCATAAGACTTTGCAAATGAAGGACCTCCACGAAGTCTAGTGACATGGATGTTACAAGGCACTTGTGGGGTCTTGATAAGAGAAAGTGTTATCTTCTAGATGGTGAGTGCATGTAGTACTGGCAATATACAGTATACACAAAATATTACGCGAGTCTAATGTTTAGCGCAATGGGACTTCCCAACAATTTTGCGAGTGGTTAAATTTGTGATTGTGGAGTACGGTACTGAACTTAAAAATCTTTGCATGCACGTCACATTCATGTCGGGTAAGATTTAATATTTTCGCTTGTTTTTAGATTCGCGAATAGCACCAAACTTGTGAAGTTCGTGAAATATTTGGTATATACAGTAAACGAAGCATAAGATGTACACATATAAAAAGTGTGGAAATTGTGAAAAATGCTTCGATAACTGCTCCAGAGGATGGCACTAACACCAGTACTGTTCAAAGAAAGATATTTCTTCCACAACTCAGAACTTAACACTGGTGTATGGCAAGCACAGACTGATATACAAAAGAAAAAAGTTCTGTAATACTGGCTCACCTTTCCAGAGACTGGTATCATCCAGTATACACTCCTCAACTATCGCTCTACCACGGTCTTCATCCACCCAAAGCAGCTCCTGACATAGCAACACACGCAAGGCATCTACATTGTCCAGGATAAAGCACGTCAATTCACAAATGATGTGATATATTAGGAGTATACAGTATATAGAATATATATATAATTATATGCACATAAATGACAATACTGAAATAATGAATCATTTTTTTAAGCATATAAACAACATCCACTGCGCTGCAAGAGGTACTTGATGCTATTTGACTGCACTGTCATCACATATGAAGGTTTTTCTGCATTCTGGGCCCTGCTGCATAAAATGATGCAATCAAACAAAAGTTACCAAAGTCTAAAAAGTCAGGTATCAGCAAATCATAATTGTGCATTCACAGACTTATGTTTAAAGGACAAGTTCACCTTCATTAACATAAGGATTGAGAGAATGTAGCAATATTAGTAGAACACATCATTGAAAGTTTGAGGAAAATCGGACAATCCGTTCAAAAGTTCTGAATTTTTGAAGTTTTTGTGCAGTCACCGCTGGATGAGAAGACTACTGCAGTGTATGATGTCACATGCGTACAACAATATAAGGAAAATATAAAGAGAATTTCACAAAATTTCATCTTTTGAAAAAAGTACACATTCCCTTGACTCGTTACTGACATATGTTATGGGTAATATTATTCCCATTGCCTTTAGAAAGAGGCAAGTCAAGTGCTCTTTTATTATGCGAAAAAAGTGAAAAAATGTTGAATTTTCTTTACATTTTCTTTATACTGTTGTACTCATATGACATCACGAGCCTTAGTAGTCTCCTCATCCAGCGGTTCCAACACAAAAATTTTAAAAATTCATAAATTTTGCATCAATTGTCCAATTTTCCTCAAACTTTCACTGATGTGTTCTACTGATATTGCTGCATTCTCTCAATCCTTATGTTTATGAAGGTGAACTTGTCATTTAACTGATATTCTGGCTTATGTTTGATCTCAACTCTTATGTAACACGGCTGAAGCTGTTCATGCACTGTGGCAAGAACTCAAGATCAAGGTTGATTTTAGTGCAATCAGTCAAATAGCTGAACCAATCATTCCCCCAGAGAGAGAGAGAAAAAGTTGCCTCTGAAGTAAATGAATTTCTGTAAGTCAGTTATGTAGGAGACAATCACGGAAGGTGTTCACTAAACCTGGCTACTAGTGCATCAAGAATTACTTGCAACTCATAGCTACAGCCCGGTATACTCGATACTGAGATTACAGAGAAAAAAAGGTAAAGATATTTGTGCCAACTTGGTGTCAATGAAAGATAACTGTCACAGAAATGTGTGTATCACACCAAACAAATAACAACAAAACATCCTAACATATCCAAACCCTCCCCTTGATTGGGGGGGGGGATACTGTAAGAAGTGTCACAGGAATGAGTACAGCCACTTTGACACAAAACATGAATAAAAGCTGAAATCATCAAATTCACAGAATAAAAGAATTTGACTTTACCTTCTACAACTAGTCGAGTATATATACGCAAGTGTGCCAACTGCTGCTTACTGTATAAGCTGTTATTTTTGCAAGGGTTTCATTTTCGCGAATTTCGTGAATCATAGTTGGACCACAAACTAAACAACACACAAATATGTTGCCACGCACTAGGGTAATAGCACATTTACAATAGCCTCCATGTCAATTCACAAAAAAATCTCGCAAAAATGTCTGTCACCTCTTCATTCACAAAAATATCTGTACGCGAAAATGACAGCTTATGCAGTAATTGAAGCTATGAAACTCTACGTACCTGATCGTCCGGCGAGTGAGGCCATCCAGCGAAGGAACCACAGGCAGCATGACTGGTGGGCCACCATCGTTGTGTGCATCACAATCACTTTGAGGGGGGTGCTGTCGAGCCGTGACGTTGTCCGCTCGATGATGCTTTTCGCCTGGTCACACTCCCTTACCTGACCAGTGCGCACGGCACTACGACCCTGTCATGATCAAAAACATCAAACTTAAGTATCATCTTCGTAGTTACTCAGTGCCTACATGGAATTCTCATTAAGAAGCAAAACAAAAGAAACTAGAAAAGCACTCATAGAGCGCAGAACTTCGCCAAGCATATCATTTCCATCCATTACACATGTATGCTGAAAATCACTCAATTTCCAAATGTAGTTTTGTTAACATCATTAGTTTAAAGCTACACGGCGCCTCGCCCGAGCAGAGCACGCGCTTTAGAGCACATATGCAAAGCTCAAATATTGTGCAGCTTGAATCCCCATGTTCGTTGATCCTATTTGCAAAAAGATGAAAAAAATCCTTCCAAAATTCATGAAAAATTCATGCATCACTACCAAAATTGAATCATCTGTTCCTTGTGTCATTATCACCTTTTCCTGCAAATTTCATTAAAATTTGTTCACAATTTTTGGAGCTTTTTTGCAAACAGACAAACCAACACCAACTATCAGACAACCTCCTCCCTCCTTGATGGAGGTAATTAAAATACACTTAGCCACAGAAGAACACTGATCTGTCCCCATTTAATAATGGACACATTTAAAAGGCAGTAACAAAAGGAAACTAACTTTTTATCTTTTTTATGGGGGGGGGGGGGGGGTCACCTTGTGGTTTTCCAGCATGCAATAATACATGCACTGCATATCTTCTAGAATGATGTACATTAACACAAATAGGCCCGAATTCACGAAGGTGGTACAAACAAAACCATGGTCTAAACCATAGACAAAAACCATGGAGCGCCAAGTGTCAAACGGAATATTTAGTTACGAAATTGGTCATTTCGTCGACAAAATGACTGTTTCGTTAACGAAATTATCATTTCGTGGACAAAATGTTCATTTAGTTACAAAATGTTGTCATTTCTTTACAAAATAATCATTTCATCGACGAAATGACTGACTTCGTAACGAAATATTCCATGCGACACTTGGCGCTCAATGGTTTTTGTCCATGGTTTAAACCATGGTTTCATTTGTACCACCTTCGTGAATTCGGGCCATAATGTCTTAACTTCAGTCACTATACAGGACAATGGTGAGAGCAGAACAAGAATTCATTCTTTTAATTTGTTTTTCTTATCGAAACTATTTCCTTTGTGTTTAATCACCTTCTTTTAGATTCACATCAGCGCTCTGAAATGAGAACATACTAACTTTAAGATATCCACCGACAATACCGAGATTTCCTTGGAATATAGATTTTAATAAATTCTGGCAAAATATCTTCTTATATCATAATGCTCCCTTCTTATGTATGCCATTTCCCAGACATTCTAGTAAAAGTAGGAATATCAATCCAGCTCTATCAACATTGTACCCAGCCAGAAAAAATATGCCAAGGATGGAGAATACGGTACTCACATCTTTATCCACTATTGTTGCAAACTCAAGCGCTGTCTTGCTGTTACACTCGATGGCTTTCTTCAATGAGCTTATCACCTGACCGGGTGAGAACGGAAAGAAACTTTGTTTATACCTCGCAGTCATTCAACTTCAAACAACTGACATGTACAAAATTACGTAATCTAACTGTGACAAAAATTCGACCATAGACTTTGAGGAAATAACTTATACGCTACAGAAATCCACAATTTTCAAGATAATACAAGAGTCACGATGAATAAATATGAATATACATAGGCACAAGAGACGTCGTTTGTACTGGGTAACTCTATACAACATGTAGGTGGCAGCTAATGACACAGTTTGCCTTAAAGCTTAGCAATAGTTTGTTGTAAACAAATGCATTTCTCATTAAAAGTTGTGACATGATTATGGATGAATACAACATTACTGCAAGTATGATATTTTCACACCATACAGGATGCAGGCAAGTTTGACCTTGAAAAACCTTATGGAACAAGCAAAAAACTTTTTACTTAAAAATATAATACATATAAAGTGCCTTATAGCAAATATTTTTCCCCTATACATACATTTTCCTCAAAGTTGCAGCGATCAATTACCTGGTCATAAGTATGAACTTCATCGTTGAACAGCATTGTGCAGTATACCTCAGGTACAGTTCTCCTGCAACAACAGTTAATGTGCGTGTGGTATCTGGTTATTTGTGGCCTGCTTATACACTTAGTTGATAATTCATAAACCCTGACAAGGATGGAAATTAAGATAGAAAATTATAACAGCACTGCACAGATCATCATATACACCATGTATACAATATTAGAGCATAATGGGATCCCCCTCCACCATAAACAATTACAACTAGGAAAAAAAAAGAATAAAGTTCAACAAATTATCTCATTCATATACTAATAATGATGATACCTCAGTTTTGAGTGCCCACATCTGAATTATGCCATGTGGCAGAGTGCCATTTATTCTGTACATGACACACAATGTCTGAACATACAGTTCATATTATATTGCTCAATTACTGGAGAAATGCCAGTGAGCTTTTGACAATAGTAAGCACAGCATAAATGTCATAGCTGTTACACACATAACAACACAATGGAGTTCCCGGCATGTCATAGATTACTGCATGCACTGAAATTTTAATTTTCAAGGTGGTTCTATTTTGGCGAATTTCATGAGTAGGCTCTTAGATTCAAAAATAACAACAAGCAAAACATGATTTTGACAAGAATAAAAGCAAAGATTTACCCCAAACTCACTGTTCCAGGCCAGCACACAACTAATGTTGTAATATCAGGTGACTACTAGTTGTAGAACCCCGATGTCATGCTATCAGGCCTTGCTCAAATCCTTGGAATTCTAGTAACAGGTACTTCTTTTCTTTTTTTCTTTTTTCCAGAGAGAATCGATCTCATTTCAAGCATTGTTTTTACAAAACTGTTTGTTTGAGAATTCACACTTTCTTCTGAATGCTTGTGCTATTTCTGCAATTATCACGAAAAATGAAAAGACCACACAGCTCACGAAAAATGCCATTCACGTAAAAGATCCATACCCTAAAAATATAAGCACATACAGTATGTCCATGCTCAGGTTACAATGCTACCTATCTGTACTTGGAATGTAACTCTTTCCTCTCAAGACATATTATTTTTTACACCCTATTTCCAGAGACTGGCCTGTTTAAAAGTGGTTAGCATGGATATTCAAGTGAGTACTGCAGAAATAACTCACTTGTGTGTTACATGCCAGGTTACATATATACATGACTGCGTCCTCTTGATATTTAAAGGAAGAGTCATTTAGTGCTAGTACCATTTGTCTTTCAGCTCTGACCTATCATAACCTTACACTACAAATCATCCACATGTATGAATGCAGACCACCAATTCACATTGATTTAAACAATTTCAATGAAAAGATTGAGATCTGGTTGGTCAACGCTGGTTGGTCAACGCTGATGTGTCTTTTTGATCGTGCAAGTGGTTCGGCTATTGGACGTCTCAATCTGACCACAGATCTCTAGGACTTACGTTGGCGTCAGCTCCTCCGGGATGACTTTTGGTTCCTCCAGCAAGAGGGTGTGGCGGCAGTGCTTTAGGAGGATGCGGAAGAGGGTTAGCGCCCGACTCTTGATCTCCTCCGGAAAGTTGTCCAAAGGATTCTGAAAACATACAGGAGATAAAGGAAAAAAGAAAGACATTCTCTTTTTTCTTTCTTTTTTTAAACAGAACTCAAACCATTAAACAGTTTTCACATCATATCAGCTTTATCTTAATCCCTTGCTAAGCCCTTATGCGGTGCACCCCCATTACAACAAAATCCTTGGGACCGGCAGTTTTCTTTCGTTATTTCAAAATTTCATTATGGCTGAACAGTAAAGTATATAGGGATACATAGATGACAATTCTGGGACCCGAATGTTCACTTCGTTCTAATAAGAATTTTGTCATTATAATGTTCGTTATAACGAGATGCACTGCACAACTGATACAGAGTGTAACTCAGCAACTCAAGCAGGTGTCATCAGCTCACCTGTGGTGGTTGAGTGGCTCCCTGGGAATGCAGCTGACAGAACGGCTCCTGCTTCCAAGCCTCCTCGTCCCCACAGTCACAGTAGCCTCCTCCCCCAGACGTGTTCATCTGCAAGAGCACAGAGTTGACAGGTCAGAGTTGACAAGTCAAAGGGCACATTGCAACATAGCTCAGCAAAGATTGAGTGTGAAAGGACTGCAGTATTGACTAAATGCACTTTAATTCATGACTGGACTATTAGTAAACTTCCAGACAAATCACTCTTTTATCACATCAATGCACTAGTACCTTTTCAGAAAGATTTGTTCTTACAATTATGAATCATTCACTCACAACAACTGATGCAAGAAAATATACCTTAATTCTTCTTCTTTTTTACATAAAATTGAAAAACATTTTATCATCATAAACATTTACTTAAAATCAAATTCAGAAATACTATCTACCTAAAAGATTCCCAGGCCATTAATCTGCAGCAACCATCTTCTTAACATGAAACTAATATTCCAGGCAGTTGCTTGCTGGACACCTCTGATGACCAACTAACAGATGACTACATTATGTGAATTTTGCTAAAATTGAATGATAGTTACTGCTTTCCTTTATAAACAAAAAATGGAACACCTTTAGTATGTGATACACTACTATTTTGTTGCTGTTGTTAGTCTTTTCACACTATAATGATACACGCAGCCAGTGTGTTGGCCCTCCAAATCAAAAAGAGGTGCAACTGAGGTGGGAAGAGAACTGTTGACATTGTATCTGTCTTCCAGCCTACCTTGTATCTGTGATGTTTGTGTGCACTCTTCTGGAAGCAGTCAATACACAGCACACAGGTGGGATCCATGGCGCAGTCCCTGATAACAATGTGGAACAAAAAACAACAACAAAGAACAGGGGAAACCCCTATCAGTTCTCTTGAACACACACAGGCCTTCCTTTCATGAAGCACTTTTAAGTCTTTAGAGCATCCTATATATTTGTGTGCCTGCGGTCACCATGGCAACAGATAAGTACTAGCCAATCAGCATCAGCAGGAGCATGAGAGTCATATCAACTAACAATGACAACTGCATTACATGTTATATCTTAAGAATTGCAAAGTTTGTTTTAACACATGGCCTACTTTACTACTATGTACTACATATGCGTATTCATATCAATTTCTATGTTTGGAAGATACTGTAAATACAGACAGCATAATTATTGCTTGGTCAGGCAAACCTCACGATACCTTTTAACTTGGTATAACACAGATAACCTTTCGTGACATTGGCACTCAAGCAATTAGACTGCACATGTGACCTGGCGTATTTACCATTACCCGCAGTTGAACAAGGCATTAGAGACAAGCAGTCTAGCTAGGTTACTTGAACAACTCATCACGGATGCCGGGATACAGACTCAGGAAGACATTTATGAGATAAGCCTTGAGTGGAGGCTACAGATAATGCGCACATCCGTGGCATCGACAGTAACGTGGAGAAAAATGCAGAGCACAGACAGCCACAGTATCATCCTTTTCCCAGGAACACAATTGCAGAGTCAAATTGACCACTGGGTGATATTACCCAGTTCTGACATTCTGAATACTAACAGCAAAACAAGAAAATTGCAATAATAGTCACATTAAGGTTTGCTGATAAAAGCAATAGTACAGGATGGGCCTTAGTCAGCAAATATGTGGTAAAAAAGAAAAAAGAGAGAAACAAAACAATGAAACTCATTCTAGTCTAGACATGATGGAGGCATGAGGAAGTCAGCTTTGCTTTTATCCCCAAATACAATGACTATAGATACCTATGGTGGAATTACAAGACAGGTTTGTTTGTTTTTTCAAACCCTGAATATTGATGGTTATGGGAAGTGTAATATGTAAAAAAAAAAAAAAAAAAATTGACAATTTCAAAGAATTTACTTGCACCTCTTACGTCATAAGACAGTTGTTACTTTTGTCCTTTTTATGATATTTGAAGTCATGCTGTCTCAGGTATGCACTTCCCTTCGTTTCTTGGTCTCCTCTAATGCATCATCGGATTCATATCCTATGTTTCACCTACCACATATTTCTGATGTATGGCAAGTTTTCATTTCAGAAGAAACATCAATTTTCATTGTTGGAAAAAGGTTTGATATATACTCCATATGCTTCATACTTCAACATGTAAACCTACCTTTTAGTCCAAACAGAGTACTTAAATGAAGAAAAAAAAAATCCCCCCCCCAAAAAAAAAAAAAAAAACACAACAGATTGAAATGCTAAAGTGTCTAATATATCTTCATAATTCATTATGATCAATGATGTATTGTACTTAGTATATAATTTGCATTTTTTTTCCCTACAAATTTTGCAAGCTGAGCAACATTCACAACATTAACAACTTGTGAAAATATTGCCTCCCTATGAAAAACACAAGTGCCATATGTGACCGTGCACCTCAAAACGAACATAAAGTCGCACACACTGATTTTGCGTGAGGACTGAAAATAAGTGAAATGGGTCAACCTAGCCGAACTTGACTTTTTCATATTTTCTGAAAGAGCAGGTCTTCTTTTACATTATGCTAAAATTTGGTATCATAAAACGGGCAGGAAAGTGTGTTTTTTAGCAGTTTATCTCGAACATTTTTGGTAGAATAGTGTGATTAGGTGTGTCTTTAGAATCCCTTTTTCATTTCTGAAAAACCTTGTCCACACTCTTCACTTTCAACTCTAATAACTTTTGAAAGGATAGTACTACTGCTTTGAAAGTTGGCATTGATTATGGACAGAATGTTTTAATGAGGCATGTTTAATTTCAATTTAATCTTATAATCCCTTCATTGTTGTTACTCTGGTGGTTTACTTCCTGTTTTTTTGTCCCATTCATCACACAGCCAGCACGGTTTTGGTAAAGATTAAGTGCTTGAATAGACACTGTACTTCAGAGTCTCTTTTCTCAGTTCCCACTTTTCCTGAGTTTGTGCTTTCTTTCCAATATTTAGATAGGTTAGGAGAGTCCATTTGATTTGAGTTATACATCATTTTAAAGCTTAAAGTCTGCTCTTTCAGAATATGGTATTAACTAAAATTTCATGTCTAGCGACTTTTTGTTTGTTTTGAGGTGCACGGTCACATATATATTGTCCGTCCCCAAGGTTGGAAATTGCTACATGATTTCCAATGAAGAGGAATATTACATGTGTATGTCATTCGGTCAACGAGGTTCTCCATAGTGAATTTAAATCCTCATGAAATTGTCTTGCAAAGTCTCACTTTGCAAAATATATGGTGTATACAATAATCAATGACTTGTAATAATCCACAGATTAAGCAGTGGTTCAACACAAACTATATTTTGCACTATCAGTTCAGGACCTACCTAACAAATATTGTCAGCAACTGTGACAGGAGATAGACTAGAAATGTCGCTTTGGCGACTGGTATGCCTCCGCCATAATGCATGATTTTCCCAATAGGTCTAGATAGTACATGTGGACACTGTGTGATTACATTTTCACAAAATTGGTAAAATATTGGAATGACAAGTTTGTCACAAATGTGTTGAATGTTCACCTTCCTTGACGTAGGTTTAATTGGATGAATAGGAGAGCATGTATCTAAGGATTTAAGGACTTTAATTTGACTTTGACCCATTCATACATTTAGGCATTGAGTAATTTTCAAGGTACAGGTGTGGAGAAAAAGTGCAATTTCTGAATTGAATAGTAAATTGTTACCATTTTCATCTGGCCCTTGACCCTAAAATTCATAAGATAATTATTTTCAGGTAGAACATGCATAATATGTACTAAGTTTCAAGGTAACTTGAGCCACTTCCGAGATATGGAGGAAAAAGTTAGTTCAGCACTTTCACTTGATCTTTGACCTTTTGACCTTTGAGGCAAAAAGAGAAAAAAAAAAACTTTCCAGAGAATTTCTATTAGGTTACACACGCATACACCAAGTGTAAAAAGATAACCCTGCTGGCATTGCATAAATATGAGGGTAATAGTAAAATTTTGAAGTCTTGCACTTGACCTTTGACCCCTGACCTTTGACCCCATGAACCCTACATTCTCTAGATAATCACTTCCAGTCAGTACATGTATATACTATGTTCCATGAAGATACCTTGAACAATTTTCCAAGGTACGGAGAAAAAAAAGAAGTTTTAATATTTTTACTTTACCTTTTGACCTTTGACCTCATGACTCAAACTTTCACCAGAGAATCTTAATTGGGTAATACATGTATACACTAAGTTTCAAGAAAATCTCTTCAGGCATTCAATAGATAAATGGTGGAAACAGTGACATTTTACGTATTTAACCCTGACCTTTTGACCTTTGACCTATGACCTCATGACCCAAACTTTCACCAGAGAATCTTAATTGGGTAATACATGTATACACTAAGTTTCAAGAAAATCTCTTCAGGCATTCAATAGATATGGTGGAAATAGTAAAATTTTATGTATTTGACCCTGACCTTTTGACCTTTGACCTTTGACCTCATGACCCAAACTTTCACCAGAGAATCTTAATTGGGTAATACATGTATACACTAAGTTTCAAGAAAATATCTTCAGGCATTCACTAGATATGGTGGAAATAGTGAAATTTGATATATTTGACCTTGACCTTTTGACCTTTGACCTTAAGCATGTGCACCCAAAAGTTGATAGGCACAACTTCACCCCCTAATACACATACATGCCAAGTTTCATTAGGATACCTCAACAGGTTTCGATAGTTACCTTGTCCACAAAATTCATTACGGACGGACGGAAGGACGGACGGACGGACAACCCGAAAACATAATGCCTCCGGCACCACTTCGTGGCGGAGGCATAAAAACAGCAACATCAATCATAGTTATTATTTTTACTGCTACTACTACTACTATCATCATCATCATCATCATTGCTTTGAGCAATCCTGCCACTCTTAAGTGCACGCATGGCAAGCATTCAGCTTCCTACCGCTTCGGTATACTTCGGTGTTGGGTACAGAGGAATTCTGAGCATAGAGGGTCTCCCTCTGCAAAAAACAACAACAAAACAAACAAACAAACAACAAACAAAATCCCAACAAGTGTTTATCTTATATATATATATATACAGTATTTATATATATATATATATATACACCAATAATGTTAAAGACCAATCTTAACCTGCATGAATAAGTGGGCTCGCCATTCTTGAAGACGTGTCCGCACAGCTGGGGCGGGCATTCAGATGCCTTGATGGCTTCTAGCACCACCTTGGGATCGTCGCCAAAAAGGAACCACTCCAGAAGGAGCCCCACTCGATCGTTCAGCTCCTCCTCATCCTCCTCCTTCTGCCGTCCGTTGCTCAGGAAGATCTCGGGCACGATGTCGGCCAGGAAGGAGAAGATGGACTTCCTCAGGGTCCGCGCTTCTTTACACTTGGACCACTCCTGCAAGAGGATAAAAATTAGAAGCAGGTTCAGTGTAGAAGATCATTTAACTGTCCTTCTTGTATCTATCATCATCATCTCATTACCATTCATTTCTAGAAGTTATACAGTATAGATGCCAATAAACATGAATTACAATGTATCATCTATTTGTGATGGCCATGACATCAATGTCATTCTCAACCAACCAGAGACATATCGGACACCTGTTTCTTCCCATCATCTGGGGTGATGCCCTTTATGGCTACGCAAGGGTTCATCTTGGCATCACGTCAGTGTCATTAAAACCAGGGAGGTGTCTCACCTCCCTGTTAAAACAAGATACAGGCTGAAAACCACGGGAAAGAAATTCATGGTTTAACGGGTGGACATGTACACAGAACAAGTCAAACTCCAACATAAAGATGTCAATGTTATGAACACGTCTTGCAGTGATTTTGCAGCATTCTTTCTGACTTTTGACCAATCATTCACATAAGATGCAGATAGCACATTCATACATGTATAATTTCAAATTTGATATCCTAATTTTCCTAAGGTTAGTTGGCTAATCCCTTGGACAATAGATACACATCATGCTTCTGACAGCATTTATAAAGAAATGATCTAAGGACCACTGAATTTGAAATATTCTAATTCCACTGACAGGGGACATAATTAGTACACCGTGGCAAAAGGTCACTCTGGTGTGTCAACTCTACATCACACTTCCGTGGATCTCAGCAGGACATCTACATCTGTCCACATGCAGGCTACATGACACAGACAAAGAATGCTAGTCTCTCTCTCTACACTTCTTTCTTCGCAATATCATAAAGTCAGCCACTGACAGTTTGAGGAATACCAAACTACACAGAAAAGGAAAAACATTCAACGAACTTGCACCCCAAAGCATCAGAATGAACAGCATGGAGGTGCTACTTGTAGTGTCGACGCAAAGTCAACGCATACCAGCTTTGCTAATCGTCACCTTTGCACAACCATCTGATGAATGGGGCTACTTCTGAGGTCTGTCTGCAAAATGCTGGCCAATGGCCCTGACCTTTAATCTCTACTGGACTCGATCCTATGCTAATTGATTAGATAAATGATGGAAGGAGGTATCAAAAGATTCCATAAAGCCAACGTAGGTAGGTGAAATGCACATCACATTCTTCCCAGGTTGACAGCTACATGTAAGGATAGATGGTGTGAATGCAGGTTACCCCTCCAACTCCCCATCCCCACCCACTTGTGATGATTTGCAGTAGAGTGTTTGTACACTCCATCTTTAATGTGCAATCATCTTTCACCAGGCTCAAATGGGAAAACTTTGCTCAGACCATGAGTATTATATCACACAAAATATCTAATACTTGAAGATAAGCAAACTATGAAAAACATGCAAAAATTAACTGAACTTATATGTTTGTTTGTTTTTTCTTGAGTGATCAAATCAGCTGACTGTAGTCGTTATCATGGCAGACAATCAAGACAGGGCGTATCAAATAATTTCACAGTTAATCATGAATGGAAACCAGACGAGATGCATGGCATTACTGGAAAGTAATGTGTACCTGCCATAGCAAAGTTATGCTATGTGAACATATATATTCACAGTTTGGCAGTTTCATCATTATGTACATGAATTATACACAGATGTGTAAATCATGTCTATGACACATCCAGGGAGTCTCTACAAAATCAAAATGGCATATGGTTTGTATACTCAACAGGATAATACAAACATTTGTTGTAGGTTATCAAAGCTCTGGAAGATATGCATATATACACATGCTAATGCCTCAGCATCTGTTTGAAATACTTTTTTGGTCAATCAAATGTTTGTATGAATTCTGTGGAAGTGAAAATGTTACAACCTCCTCCATCAACACCTCAGTCAATTCTGATGTTAGTTGAATAGATAAATGGTAGTCATGGGGTAGGTAGTATGAACTACTGTGCAGGTTTAGACTGCTGACTGTGAAAAGATGCTGTCATATTACAATATTGTTAGCCTCTTTCTCAGGATTTCTGTTATCACTGGCAAAATTTCTGTTAGTCCTTGTTTCCTTTCTAAAATATCTTGCCTGCCTAATCCTCATCATCATTACCCACATCATCACTGTCATTTAAAGAAGAAATCCACTTCAAAATTTGATATCAACTTCATAAGAAAGAGAAAAAAATTCCATACAAAACAGTGCAAATATTACCAAAATAGGATAAAAAATAAGCAAGTTACGACATTTTGGAATTTCAATTTTTTTTTGGAAAATACTTCTTGACCAGTCGTTATAAATATTCAAATCAGCAAGTTGATGATGTCATGCTCTCACCGAGGAGGTTCAAGAGAATGGAGTAACAACCTTCTTATTTCCTTTGCTAGATGTTCGAAGCCGCCGCTCAAAAATATTTGAAGCATGTGCCAAACAGGATCTGTCGCGCAGATAGGAAGACAACTGACTCGTGTCTCATTGCATAATCACCAGCCACTTTCTAAGGAAGATATATCTTTGTGATGGTAATTACTTTTCGCTATCCCTTCTTATCAAAGGTAGGTGGTACAGACACGAGGTTGCGCGAATAGAAATTGAGCAAAAAATGCTGAAATAAAGATGAAAATTACTTGACTGGGCATACCCGGGCACTAATCTGATATATCTATCAATAAAGAATTATACTTGGAAGATTATTCCATAGTAGTTTTATTTGTGGAAATTAAGCGGAAAAGTGATAGAACCAGCTTTCCATGATGGTACAGTTTTAACATTTTCTCATGATACATCTCTAATTTACACTTTTGCACAAATTTCTGGACGGAATTGACTTTTGTTTCACATGCTCTATCATTAAGTGAAATTTCATTTCATTGAATAAATAAATAAGCAAAATATGGCCAACATTATGATAACGTTCAAAATGAATCTTCAGATTGCTCAGCAAGGCGGCGGCTTCGAACATCGATCATCAAAGGCACAAGTGCACCTGTAGAATTCTTTTGTACATCAATAGAAATCTGACAACTGTTTGAATAATTACAGCCAGTTGGAACTCCACGTATAAGACCTCCTTGCTCTAACAATGTCTTATTCATTTCATGTACAGAAATGACAAAAATCTCATATTTGAGCTGTATAGATATTAAAACCTGCCTTAACCCATTGAGGATGGTTTGATTTTGCTACAACACGCATTTCCCATAGACGCTTACACATGTATACTCAGAACTCATCCTCAATGGGTTGGTTAAAAACCACCCAACATAAAAAAAAAAAGAATGTTAACTCTAATATATTTTGGTATAGATGGGAATTTGATTTACCTGTATTAGCTAAAAACAACAATTTATTGAATTTCATATATAACATACATTAAAAATTGTGAGGGCATGACATCATCAGCTTGCTCATTTGAATTCATAGGGACTAGTCAAGAAATGCTTCCCAAGGAGATGTGAAATTTCAGAATGTCATATCTTCCTTACTTCTTATCCAATTTCATCATTTTTGGAACATTCTACAGGGAATATTTCTCTCTTTCTTTTAGATTGTATTTACTGTAAAACGAGAAATTTTCGCGTGCATTTTAATTTCGCGAATTTCGCGAGCGCCAAAATTCGCGAAATTAAAATGCACGCGAAAGTTTTTGTCTACACTACATGCATTGAACGCCAGTGGCAATTTGCGAAAATTTCATGCCATGAAAAGGGCTGTCGGCTCCAATTCGCGAAAATTTCATGCCGCGAATATATCATGTTTTACAGTACATCGTATCATTGGGTTGGATTTCCTCTTTGTTTCCATTTTCCCACTATATGTGGGGTTGGACAATCAATTTCCTTAATGGCTCTACCCCAGGCTATCCTGTCAGTTACTGTTACTGTATTGTTTTCCTTTTCAGGTCTAATGTTTAAAATGACAACCTAAAATAAAATATTTAGTTGGTTAAGACCGTATCCGGGCAATTTCCCCCGGAGGGCAATTACCCCCCGGCCAAATACTGGTTAGTGGTAAGGTAAGAGTAAAGATTAGGGTTAGGGTTAGGTCTAGGGTTAGGAGTTTGGGTTAGGGTTAGGGTTAGGTTCAGGATTAGGATTAGGATTAGGGCCAGGGGAAGGGTGCGGGTTAATTGCCCAGAGGGTAATTGCCCTAGACCCGGTTAAGACTAGTACTACGTCGGCAATACTGAAAAAAAAACAACAACAAATATCCTAGACAAGTTTTCTTGAAATCATTATTACACAATATCTGATGTGTGGACATTTATATACCATAATTATGTATACATGCCCACCATTTGCATATACAGTAATCTAATATGAATGGTATCAAAGAAATGTTGAACTGGCTGCAATGATTTCACATGGCCAATGACTTTTCATGCACAAGATACAGCAACACTTCTGGCTGTGAATAGCTGGAAACTGTTTGAAAGATACCAATCTGGTGTGTCATTACAGGATATGGATTTTAGAGAATGATAACATCTACCATCATGCTACTTGAAATAAAACATCATCTGGCATGCATCACGTACGGGTGACCATAAATCAATCCCCACACTCTTGTACACTGTACACTGTATGCATACCATACACAAAATGGTGCAGATGATCTATTCAAGTACATTTTACAATCACAGGACTGTATTTCAAAAGACTTTGCTTCTGCCTTCTTCCTTTGTGTGGTTGAAGTTGGCCTGGACAAGTTTTCCTGAAAACAGTCCAAATGCTCAATACAATGCCCTTTTCACTAATCATTGGACAACATACAGACTATGGGTATATGATTTAATACTTTGTTACATATACAGTCAATCAAATCTTCGTCTCGATAAAATGTAAACTATGAGGGGATATCATCTTAGTCACCATGCTGGATAAGCCTTCAAGACGGCTCCAATGTTGTCATGAGGATCCTACTGTACATGATGGAACCAAGAACAAAATGTGACAATCTCACCGAAAACCCTTACATTCCCACAATGATTCTGAGGAGCCATTGTGCCTGACCAATACTTGAACTGCAAAGTAATTTTAGCCACATGCTAATGATTCATGGTTTACTCTTGGAATCACTTTTGGTTTTATTGATGGCATCAGGTGAAAAGTTCTTGTATATTTAGACAAACTGGCCGATGACACAGCACTTTGCCATTTCCCTACACCCGCTTCTATCACACAGGCTACTGTACAAAGCCTATTGACAATGGCGCTGCTGTATGGTCTACGGTGTACCTTCATGCAACATGCATAAATTGATATCTTCTGCCTTCTCAAGCACGTGTCAGAACAGGGATCAGAACGACTGTAATAGTAGCAGCTTTCGCATGACTAGTTTTTATGGGCTTCGTCAAGATGAATGTCACATACACTGTACAATACATGTTTACAATGTATGTTTGCCGACTGTCTGCATTTATACAATCAGTATGAAAGTGACAACATTCACACATTCACACATGACAATTAACAAATCATATGAATATTTTGTACCTCCTTATTTTTTTTTTTTTTGTTAGCATAATAGATGAGTGCAAAACATATGCAAATTTCCATACAATACATGTATTTGTGTGCATTTTAATATCTGGAAATCTTGGCTCCATGGAAAATTTGCAAAAATGTCATTAAAGCAAAAATTTCTGGTTTTACAGTAGTAGGCAGAGATCTTTGTTTTATACGCAAAATGAAACAAACTACTCGGCTTCTCTACAGAACACACAAGAACTGCATCTGTACAATGTATACGTGTACCGGTACAGTATACACTGTATTATGCAAAAACATTTTGTACATGTGTGTGAAAGATTGCACACTTTGGAGCTAGGCTGTCTGTCTGAAAGGTGACTCTAGGTTCATTTCTCTCGGACAGCTAGAGCTCCATTTCACATGAACTTCATGTGCAAAATGCAGTGCACCAATTTTAGATAGCATCCACTGCAGCGTGCTGTTGTATCACATAATGTGCATCTGTACAGACATTTGTACATTGCACGTGTCTGTCACATGTGCTGGAATAGGATGCAATGTCAACTGACGAATTGTACAGAGTGAAAAGTGCAAGTAAATGAAACACAAGAGTGGACTATCAAATGGCTTTCCACACATCCAGACAGCATGCGGAACATGGGGACATCCAAGCTGGAGGAAAGAGCTTTACGAACAGGAAAGCCTGACTTAGCTGCAGCAGTAAAAAGCAAGATGCCTTTTGCGTGGGTGTCTTTCTATTTCTTTCTCTTTACAAGTTTACATAAACAACCGCTGTTGCAGTGACACGGTACATATTGCATGTACATGAAAGCACTCAATGAAAGCACTCAATGAATCATCAGTGTCTGCCCACATAATCCATGCTTTTTAATAACATGTTTATGTTCTATACCAGCATTGCATCATACTCATATTTGTCTAAAAAGAGAACAAAAATATGACATGTTATAAATAACTTCCCTTATTTTAATAAAAAGAAAAATAATAACCTCACATCTAAAGGATTGCTTCTTTAACCATTATATCTACATGTAAATCCCTTTTTAGGCACAAGGATAGACTGCATTTTAGAACTACATTGTACACTATGTAAACTCATTTAAAGAAACTTGCATGCCCACAACAAACTACATGTAGCTCTGTTGTGTGCTAAAGTCCAGGACATGACTATCAAAGTTATCAGAAGGGTACATTTTCCTTCACAAATATTTACAATCACCCCTTGTTACCCTACTCTTCCCCAACCATACATAGACACATACCGGTACTCAAAGAGACACATGTACACATTGTAAGTAATTAGAATGAGATTTCTTCCAGTATGATGGAATTCATACATACTGTAAGTGGATATTTTCGCGCGACTAATTTTTCGCGCTTGGCCGGATTAGAAGAGTTTTGCATGTTTTTAATTCCGCGGAATCAAGACATCAACTACCGGATTATATGGCACGCAAAAATATTTGCGTGCTTTTATTTTTGTGCTAGTTTCTGGTTGGGCGAAATGCGCGAAAATTTCAACATCGCGAAAATTTCCACTTCTACAGTAGCATAATCAAGCCACAGACAAAATCTTCAAAGATATCCTATGAACTATAAAAGATGTTCTTTTCACCAATTTTGCAAATCATTCTTGTTTCAAGAAATGTAATGACAGGTGAAAACATCACCATGTACACTGTACAGTAAAGTGACAGAGTAAACGATAGCCTCATTGTCAAATTGCACAAAGAAAATCTCATGAAATCGTCTGTGACCTACGTGTACTCATGTTGCGAAAACATCTGTGTGTGAAAATTACAGCTTTTGCAGTATTCATGCGGCTTGATCTAGCTTGAGCCGAGGAAAACACACACGCACAATGTAAACTACAACACAAAAACAGAAACCCACAAACTACACATTATTTCAATGTGAGGGAAAAGTGACACTGTAAAACGAGGCTTGTTCGCATGCATTTCTGCAAATTTCGTGAGAGCCAAGATTTACAAAATTAAAATGCATGCAAAAATTCATGTTTACTAAATCCAGTATATGCATTGAATGTTAGAGGCAACTCGGTGAAAATTTAATGCCGCAAAAAAGGCCGCTGGCTCAAATTCACAAAAATTTCTTGCCGCGAAAATATTGCATTTTAAAGTATTAAAACTGCAAAGGGCTGGTTACCATCACCTCATGTCTACAACTGCATACAATTGTAGGTACAACAGTACCACCTCTTGTGTGTTACCTACAATACATTGTACACACTACTCTACGTAACAGTACATCCAGGTTACATCAACAGTTGAGAGCTTTCATGCATCTGAACAACTATGACAAACAAGCTGTAATGCTACACTGTGCACTCTTCACAGACCCCAGCTGGTATGCAATCTTTCGTTCAGGTTGCTAGATCAACTAGATGTACTGTACGTCTCGTGTATGCACAGAACGATTCACAGTACTATCAGCCATTGTATAAAATGATTTACAGACTCCTTCTTTAACTTTGTGGCAGGAGTGGTAATATTTTGCCTATATTTCCTGTTCCATTTGAACATGGAAGCATCAAAAGAGTCTTACATGTATCTAGATGCTCTCTTTAAAAAACTGGTTAAAGTAACTCCATACCAGGGCTTCAAACCCACTATAAGAGAGAGAGAGAAAAAAAAACACAATATAATTTTATACACATTTCTGAAAATATCAAACATTTCTGAGGGTTCCGCTCTCCTGGTTGTAAATGTCATATGAAAAGTAGTTCAAAGATATTATTCAAAATTTTCCATTGTTGACATTACACAAAAGCAAACATTACATATTACATTGTACATTACAAATATTGACATTACATGTACTACAGCCTAGATTCATTGAAGAGTTCTAGATTGGTTTACATTGTAGAGATTGCTCATACCAAGCATAATTTGTGAACATTTCAGGCAATGTACATCATTCTGTTGTGACACTTGGTAAATGTATGAATTGATTAAAAAAAAATAAATCCCTGCGCCAGATTCCTTCCTTAAGATTTGGATAAAAGTTCAATGAAACGTAAAAAGATATCATATCAATGGAATGTTTTATTAGAAATACATCACTGTGCCCTACTGTAATCATGTTTGAACACATTTAATGATACATAGCAAAACTTGTTAATATTACTGTAGGTCCTGTGTGTCAGGATATGCAATGTAATTTGCATAGCAAAATGATAATTATTCTGATAAAAATACAATTTCAGACAAATAATTTTAACATTAAAAAAG
The DNA here is from genome assembly GCF_964275005.1 of Diadema setosum. NCBI lineage: Eukaryota > Metazoa > Echinodermata > Echinoidea > Diadematoida > Diadematidae > Diadema > Diadema setosum. The sequence goes on along the minus strand of NC_092685.1, from coordinate 31,119,050 downwards.
GTAAAACAGAGGGATGCTTTTGATGATAAATAATCAATAATCATAGAACTCTACACTGTAGGATCTTAGAAACCAAGGGCATGCCAAGGGACTCAAAGCTCAAATGTATGACTTACATACATGCACAGTGTAGTGTATAATAGGGGCAAAGTTCAGATTTGGTTTAACAACAAATTGTTATGTTGAACAACCACATGCACCTACAGACTGTCATGACAATTTTCTACGACTTTGCACACCATAAAAACAACAATAACAACAAAACACATGAATAAATGATTCTCATGTTTTCATTATTTCATCTGTTGACGTGTTAACAAATGAAAACAGAAGTTGGCGTTTGCAGGTTGATGGGATAGTGCCCTTACACTTTACATACGTCAAGAATTTGACAGTATCTTAATTCGAATCACTACAGAGTATTCAGCATGTGTCTTTAGAACAATTACAGCTGTAGCTCAAAAACTTAGCAAAGACACTCAATCTTAACACATAATTTGTAAATCCCACACACTGCATATGAAGAGTTTGTTTGCAAAAACCGATAAGTCCATATTTGCCAAATGGAGATGTTTGCGATTAAAGGTCAAGAAAAATAAAGAGAATAATAAGAAAATTTTTACTTCTTTTGACCATAACTTCAAAAATATACCTTTATATGTAGTGACCAATATATCATTTAAAAGGTATTATTTTGTACTTTATGACAGAGATCGTACTTCAAAATCTTCAAAAATGGACTTATCGGTTTTTGCAAACAAACCCTTCATACAGATACTGACATTCATGAAAAACACAATAAAATATGGAAATACAGTGTATTTCCTATGTATATATGTAGTGTGACAGAAAATCCCGAGTACTGAACGATGTTGGACCTCTGGATTGTGCCTTCAAAACTGCAAAATTTATAGCATACATGTATCAGCATCATGTAGGTAAAACAGAGTTTTGTAAACAAAGAGACTCAAACTCAGTACAACTCGGTCAATGTATCTTTGAATGCTCGATTGCACCAGTCATGCAATTGTCTTTTCTTTTCTTTTTTTTTTTCTTTTTTGCCTGCACTTACACAAGTATGACTGCAAACTATTAATACAAGGCTACCCTAGTATCCGGACTCCATTTATAGTTGTTTCATAGAAAGCAGAAAAGAATAATATCAATGCTAGTGAGACATTCAATTCTTGAATTATTTGGTTGGTGTCATAGCATAAGCACTATTCTCTCAAAGAGAGTTTAGTGTCAGGAGATTCTAAACTACATGTAGAAGTTTTACTGTATCACCAGAAAGGAAACTCCTGGGCCCTGTTTCATAAAACTTAATATTATTTGTGACAACTACCACTTTTCTATGACGAATCTGCTCTCAGCCAATCAGAAGCAAGGATTTCAGTAGCTTATAACAACTATGACAACTTGTCACTGATAACAAGTTTTATGAAACAGGGCCCTGGTCTTATATTTGCGTATTGATCAAGATCATACATTGAACTTTGAAGGCCACAATATCCCGACAATACATCAGCATCGCAATGGCTAATTTCAGCCACACATGCACCTCTGCACCCAGAATAGTAGCAAGCAATGTGCAATTTTTTGCATGCATACTATGGCAATGTTTATCACAATTTCATCATATATGACCAAAGTAGGAAAAAGAGGTTCTTATGCACCTCCCCTCGCCCCCCCCCCCCCCACTAATTTTGCCATACCACTTTCATGCACTTTACATGACCCTATTTAAACCTTGTTAGATTAGATTTACTGTGCATGGATGCACATACATTGTACTCGCCCACATTTGGCAAGTGGTATGAAGGGGGGGGGGGGGGGGCACAAGGAAATCTTGCACGAAGGAGGACAATTATGACATCATTGTGCAAAGCTGAACACGCAAGAATTCCACTCTGTTAACGGAGACCAGTACTACTTCAGTACTTTCCCTAGTCATGCCTTTTCAGTGTCTTTAAGTGCAGTAAATACATGTAATACAGCTACAGGTAACTGTGCTTGGCTCATAAACATCTCTGGCTTGCTGATAATATTGAGAAAAAAATACTGCAGGAAACGCAAGACTGACACTGGGAAACTAAATTTAAATATTAACCCATCGAGAATGAGCTGATTTTGCTATAACACAAGTTTCCCTATAGACACCTGCCAGAGTATACTCGAGACTAGATTATCCGGGCCCCGTTTTATCAAAAGATATAGAACCTAGGGGCCCTACTCGATTTTAAATTTCCTTTCAAAAAATAACACACATACATTTGTACTGCCATAAACTTATCATTGATTGAAATCAACTATAAAATCAATTATAACTCCTCATAAAACTGGGCCCTAGTCTTCAATAGGTTAATAATGAATTAAGGGTCCCATGATTCATGAAAGCACTCTTAAATCTAAACTCGCGATGCATATTTGTTGTCATGCTATGATGTACAATGTATTTTGTATTGTAGAAGCGTAGAACCCTACAGCTTTTTACTTACCTCGGCAACGAGCGATGCCTTGGTTCTTCTTGTCTTTTCCATGTCTCTTTGAATTGAAATAATTTAGACGTTTAGAACCGTTGTTCTAGTTGTTCACAGGATTTATAGTGGACTAACTATAAAGGCACAGTGACATACAGCCACTGAATCATAAGACAGGGACAAGGCCAAGGGATTTAGTCCGACGTTAGTCCTTTTTATTGATCATGTCTTGTTACACCTCATGCCTGCAACCATCCATCTCTTCTTCAAACATCACGTTCAGTACAGTGACAGTGCGTTTGGCTCCGAATGTTTGTCAAAAAAAAACCAAACATACAAAAAAAAAAAACACGCACACACAAAAGTCTCTGTAAAACTGTTCTAAGACTCTATGTTGCAGTCTTCTAACGGTTAAGAGGAGTCTTTTCAAATGAAGAGACCGGCAGCTTCAGTTCTTGAATCTGAAAATTTAGTCAAATCAATCCAATAAACTTGGGGTCTAAGGATTTTTATTTAGTCATCCTGTACTGTCAAACAAGTAGGCCCCACTACGCCCTCCACAACACTTTTGTCTCAAATTTTACTTGCTCCTACCCTTCATGGGACATGGGCATAGCTTCGGCTTCCCTTCTGGCTTCAGTTGTGTCTCTAGACTACTGACTAGATCTTAGTAGTATCAAAAGACAAAAGGTCACTTATCGTGCTTATCGGCACTCGACAAGTAACCACTAGGCACTACGAAAAAAAAATAAAAATGTCGACGTCTCTCAGGTCTAATCTGTTCCTGTTCCTTTGCTTTGCGTTTGGCTGTAGGTGGCTGTACACTGACACTCGACACTCTAAACCAACGGCGGTGATCCAAAGACGAAGCCCTTGCTTGGCCTTGTTGAGCAACTTGAGGAACTCGCTATATCCACGGTCTCTTCATGCAGCTGGAAACTTACGTTGCGTTGTAGTAAGGTGTAGTTGCTGGACGTCTAGATCTACTAGATCTAGTACAATAATGCATAGCGTTACAGCACTGGTAAGCGTTGGAAATGGAATTAAAATGGTTACGTATGCGTGGCGACGGTGTGAGAGCTAGAGGATGAGGAGTCACATTCGCAACCATCCTTCTTCTTCAGGCCATCAAATCGGGGTTGGCTGGCTGGACTCACACGATCTACGCCAGCAGCAGCTCCGGTCCAATGCACGCAAGTCGTACTCGAAGCTCGCTCAAGCATTTACACAAGTGCATGCAATGGTCGCAAAGTTCTGTGTGTGTAGGGCACCCACTACGACAAAGAAGAAAAAACAACAAGATGGCAGCCCACATGGCCAATCATGAGCGACAATTCCAAATTTGGGTAGGGGCCCAAACTGGAATACTGAAAGGTTCGATTTCGGAAATTCATCCATGTATTTGTGCCGTTTGCCTTAATTCATACTCATGTTAATATTATTGACTTTTAGCGATAAAGATAATAACTTTGTGCGTATGGACACTGACGTTATTAAATTGTCACGAGACGACCAGTATTAATTGGTCCCATACCTTTAGTTTTATGTTTGTAGAAATTAAACCTATAGCTGGGACCTAAGTCAGTGTTGCCCTGTGCCCGTGGCTGAAGCTCATGTCGTTATTAACGATGCACTGTATTATCATTATCATCGTCAAATGGTTATGTGGATCTTCTGTAAAGACATCAATCTTATTTGACGAGTGATTTGATGAGCTGTAGCCTGTAGGCCCCAATATTTTATTTGAACATGTTGAATCTTCACAATAATTGTCAATAATATTGACAATTATTATTATTATAATTGTCAATAATATTGAATTCTGGTTTATGCTCCCGTTATATAATCACTGCACCCGTATTTGTATTAACATTTTGAACTCATTATGAAGTTGATTATAGATAATGTGCACGTATATACTTGTGTACCTAATTATATATGCCATATTTTCATTTAGTTCTTATTCTTTGGGTTCTTGTTTTTTGTTTTGTTTTTTCACTTTTTCTTTTTATTCTCTTATTTCTTTTTCCCTTTGTACTTTGATATTTTAGCTTTCATAATCGTTTCGTCATTATTACTTTGTGTCCTATCTCCATTGATTGCATAGAAAATTTACACCGGTATTTTTTCATGGAACCTGCGTTTACAAGCTTTGCTTTTGCGGTTCCATCATATTTCACAAGTTATAGAGAATAGTCTTATGTACATTGTGTATGCTGACACACTTTTTTCTGTTCATGTCCCGACGTATGACATATTTTGTATCTTACTTGGTTTGTATTCTTTTTTTGGATGTATTTTGATGTCAAGTGAAATATGAAAATAAACGTGCTGGAACTGTTCACTGTGTCTCGAGTGCAAGACCAGTGCAGTTTCAGTTATTCAATTCAATTCAATTCAATAATTTGATCATTGTTGATCATGTTGATAACACTTCGTATAAAACAGCAACAGTTCATGTTAAATGGCATGAAATTGCGTAGACAGATCTAGATCCGTCTGTCTGGAGGAGTCTTTTATTTTTTAGACGTTATCGCTTTCCTCGGAGGGGATCCGTGAAGCCAGACGCAGTCTCCACGGAACAAATCCCCGACGACCAGATACAGACCGATCTTTCAGTGAAGCAATTGTGGAACGGAAGTAAACGTTTCTTTTTGTTTGTTTATTTGATTCCTTTCCATGTTCAGGAATCAACTTGAAGGAAAACATTGGAGCAAACTTTACAGACTTAACAAGCTTGGAAAAAGACAAGGAGATAGTTTCACTGGCCTGGTCGGACGATACAGAAGACAAGGTTAGTGTACTTGTCCTATTTTGAGTTTAAATCACTTCATATACCCAGGTAGCTATTAGTTCAATGGCAGTCATCATTTGTAAACAGAAGCAGGATCACTTCGTTCAGAATCATATGTTTATAAGTAATCCATATGCTGTAAATGTATGTGCTGTTGTTAGATTTGAGTGAAGTACAATAGTGAAGGAAATGAATTTTAACTGTGATTGTAACCTAGAATTTAAGAGCTTGCCGTATGTTCTCGTGAATGCTGGGCAATTCTTTTTCAGAGCTTTGATAATCTGTTTTTTCCACACAAAAAAAAGTTTCATTTGTGAAAAATACAATTATAATTGAATGTTATCCTTGATTTTACATGAAAATATGAAGAATTTTGAGTAGTGAATAATTTGTGAACTGTCTTGATTCATCTTGATTCTTTCTTAGATTAGGAGTTTGTTTTTCATTCTATTTGATTATTAAAGTAAGGATAAAAAGGTAAAAGTCATCTGTGAGGCTGTCTTTCAGCAAGCCTTTAGATATGATATGCATATGTAAATGGACAAAGGCAAATCAAATATGAATTATATCAATAGTATCACACCTAAATGAAACACATAAGGTAGAAATGATAATCTAATGGATATCAAAGCAAATGATAACTATGTGTGTAGGAAAATTGAGATTAAAAAATACATCTGTAGATCTATGCATTGAAACAATGCATTAACACAAAAACAAAAAGGAACAATGGATAGAAGAAACATGATACAGGTTGCGTGTATGGGGTAGTCATAATTCTAGAACAAAAAGAGAGCTAAGTTGTTTTCAGGGGGCCAAGAGCTTTGTTTCTCTTGGTTTGCTCTGATAAGTTGTTTCATGATTGAACTGTTGTACGAAGTGTGCTGTGTTTTTTTTTTTTTTTTTTTTCAACAATGTGAGGTTTTTATATTCAATTGTACGCCATATTCATTCTTTTTTAGTCCTGGCATTCAAGCAATCAATTTGTAGGTATTGATATAAATCCTGTTGACTGTTGTGATCATCTACCAGTACTTTCAGGTAACTGCAAGGGTTCTCTGTTTTGGAGAATGTAAAGCTCCTTGAGGAGATAAGAGTCAAGTTTCATACATACATTGTATCGTGCTCCACTAATCAAAGTAGGTCAAATTACTTTGTCGTACAGGGTTAATGCCAAAGTTTGATCAAGAGGATATCTTGCCCCCCTATAACATGAAAGTTATTAACATGAAAGTTATAGGGTTTCAGTAATTATAACATGTAACACGTAAATACCAAAAAGGCTAAACACGTTTTCTTTAATATCATCAACATAAGGTTTCCATGTTAGTTCTGAGTCTATGATAACCCCAAGGAACTTATACTGTTCGACTTTTCTTGCAAGACAAACTGTCAATTTTCTTGGTAACATCTCCACTTATTTTACTCTTTTTTTAAACCTTTTAATGGCTTTTTTAAACACCTGAGCTTGAGTTTGTTGTGTAATAACCAGTCACATATTGTACTTAAAGTCATAGTTAACCACTTTCTCTAGCTCAGTGCAGGGTGGCTATTCCACCTCCCTGCTCAGTGGGATTTATACTGATTAACAGCCATGTACAAGCAAACTTTGACACTTGATTATTTACTCTAGGTAGGTCATTCTTATATACGATAAACAAAAAAGGTCCCAAATGATGGCTTTCATTACATCACAATTCCATAAATATCAAAGATGATATAGCTTTGTGAGCTTCATAGGTGACATTTTCCTTGATGGGTTTTTAGACATCCCCTACAGGTGTGGAGACTACCAACCCCTTGAGACAAAAACATGTTCCTCCAAATTCTTTATTCCATTGTTCTTGGGTTGACTTTCCATTGTCCTCAGTTGCGGTGCCCATCTCGGTGACCTAAGTTAGTGCTTGGGTGATCAGCCGATGAGCTGACTGTCCTTCAGAGGGTGCTAGAATAATGTCGCAGAATACAGATACTTTTAAGTGATTTTAGCTGTTGGTGTGCTGCTTTGCTTCATTGGTTTTGGTGTTCACCTTTTCCAAACAAATCCTATTCCTATTCCTTGTTCCTGTGTTCAGACTGCAAATCTTGTCATGATCCAGCATTAAGATAAAGCAAATATCACAGTGAACAGTTGTGAAAAATCAGAGATATCAAGCTAAGTTCTCATGAAGTTTGACTCACACAGGCTGACTTGTGCAGCCAAGGTTGTAAATAAAGAGAGTGGTGGTTACCTGTTCACAGACTTTGATATAGTATCAATTAAATTGCTTGTAAAGCCTACCCTCATTACAGTCACAATCTAGTGATGTCATCATCAATGTTCTCTCCACTCATTAGGTATTGTTAGGGTTACGAAATGGCACAGTTCGCCTGTTCAACACCAAGACAACAGAATATGAAGAGGATGTTGTGCAGTGTGACGTGGACAAGGGACTGCTAAAGGGGCTTGGGGTCCTTGAAGATGACCGACTGGTCTCTTGCCAGGAATCCGGACTAGTCCAGATTTGGGAAAGAGGAAGCGATGAAGCAACAGTAAGTCATTACTTAAGGCTTCTGTTCTGTTTTAGTTTTTCTGTTGTTGTTGGTGGTGGTTGTTGCTGGTTGTTGGTTGTTGTTGTTGTTGTTGTTGTTGTTGTTGTTGTTGTTGTTGTTGTTGTTGTTGTTGTTGTTGTTGTTGTTGTTGTTGTTGTTGTTGTTGTTGTTGTTGTTGTTGTTGTTGTTGTTGTTGTTGTTGTTGTTGTTGTTGTTGTTGTTGTTGTTGTTGTTGTTGTTGTTGTTGTTGTTGTTGTTGTCGTCGTCGTCGTCGTCGTCGTCGTCGTCGTCGTCGTCATTGTTGTTGTGGTGGTGCAAGTGCTAGTGCCCAATATGAAGGGTTCCTGAGAGACCTGTATGGTAAGGGAGCTTATTCCCAGCTTCTGCAGGGTTTCATTTAATGTAAGCAAGACAGCCACATGGTTGTGTGACAGCAGATTATGCATCTCGTCTTGGAAATGTTTAGTCAGTTTCTGTGTATATTACAGTGGGTTCTTAACAGCATCCAGCATCATGAGGAATACTTTCTGTGAAGCATATGGACTCAATATTTCAAAAATATGTGCTTCACTAAAGCTCAATTCATGAGAAATATCAGTTCATTGTTGTATGTGCCACAGTTGTTGTATTTTTAGTTTCATCAATAAAGTGCATAGAAAGAGTATTCTGCAAAACACAAAGTAATGTGCCAAAAGCTGCTCTGGAAAAATGCCTTCCTTCACACATTGCATACTCCGCATCACAAAATTGGTTCAAGTTACTGAATGGTTTGTAATACAACACAAGAAAAGCTAGTTAGGTTGTCTGTGATGTGAGAACAAGGCAACTGCAGTGAGTTCTTTTTCGCTATCTACTTCCCAAAATCTTGATCAGCTTTTATATTGTCAATCATGAAAACAAGATGAAATATGGCTAGTTTAAGATGTGAGTTTACGCATGATAAATAAGTCTGTAATGATACTAGTTGTAATGTTTTGGCACTGTTCATTGGGTTTACTGTAGGCAGGATTCAGCGCCGGATCCAACCTGTGCCGAATGCGGCAACACCCCAAGCACAGAAACCAGGTTGCCACCGGAGGGAAGGAGAATGATCTCAAAGTCTGGAACCTGGAGAGACCAACAGAACCTGTATTCCGTGCCAAAAATGTAAGTAGACCACATTCGAGGCCAAAGCCCCGAGTACATTTCTGTGTTCAGTACGAGAGTTTTGTTTTAACTTGATGCACTGCTGAAATTGTGTATGATTTTGTGCCAAATTTACTATGTTGCTCTGCCAAGCAATTAGATTTATTTAATTACACAAATACATTAATTATGATCTGATTGTGTTTTACCATTTGTGTTCATTCAAATAACAGAAAATTATCTGTAGAAACAGCATAATGATATCATGGGAATGACAAACCTCTTTTCACAAAACTCACTTCACCACGCAAACCTTCAAATATCAGGCATTAGGAGAAGATGAAGAAGAAGAAGATGAGAAGGCGGAAAAACAGAATACAAAGCCAACAGTCATTCCCAATGATGGTGAATTATCTTCAGGTATGATTATTGTGCATGAAATCAATATCCCTGTGCAGGTGAGAAACGATTTCCTGGATCTGAGAGTACCCGTGTGGGTGACCGACGTGCAGTTCATGGAGGATTCGTCTAAGATAGTCACCTGTACAGGCCATCATCAGGTATGACTGTGAAATGCTCAAGACTTGAAAACAGAATGCATGGTTGTGTCCATCAATTGTTGTTCTTTAGACATCCGATCACCCTCCCTTGGAGAATACCTAAGTGCTCATAAAAATGTAAATCTCCATAACAACTACTGTGGGGTTATTATCCAAGATCGTCAAATGTTACCAGTATCTAGGCATCCTGCCAATGTTATGTTACCAATAACAAATATTATCAGGCTACGTCTCTGTCAATTTTTCAAATCAAAAGAAGATTTACTAATCATGCGATGGAGGAAAACCTGAATAATTGTAGTCTTATAAAAAAAAAATTAAAAAAAAAGAATGCTAAGGCTTCAAGAGATGAATACCCTCCGTCATCATGGATGATGATATCATAGAACTCCTTTGCTTAATCAGGATTTTTTTAAAAAGAAAAGAAAGTAAGATTAAGAATCTCTTTTTCACAGTTTGTCAACAAACAGGTGTTCTGCAGCTGTATGATTTCTTAGACTCTTGTTAATTTTTGCTTTTTGTTGCTTCATCGCAGGTCAGAGTGTACGACCCTAGCTCACCTCAGAGGAGGCCTGTGTTTGATATGTCCTTTGATGAATATCCGTTCATTTCTATGGCAATGGTTCCAGGTGACAAGTAAGTATCACTTTGAGTAAGTAGACACTGAAACTCATTTTTCCTGTGATTTATCTGTGTGTGTGTGTGTGGGTAGGCATGACATACTGTTGTAGGACAACCAACAAAAGAAATTCCTGAGAATAGTGGTCCCACAAGCGTAAAAAATGGTCCCACAACTGCAATCAATAGATTTTGGCTTTATTTAGTATACGTTTGTGGGACAAACTTACTGTGGGTGTCCTACAAGAGTATGCCATGACAAGAATGTTGGTGTGTGTGTGTGTGTGTGTGTGTGTGTGTGTGTGTGTGTGTTTGTGTTTGTTTGTTTCTTTTTCATATTGGCTTGTTTATTTCATGCTACCTCCTGTGTCAGAAGTTGCATTTAGCAACCAGTGTCTCACTATAAAAAGTTGCATTTTAGAATGAATGAAGCAAAGAAATGTAAACACTGTGCTGAAGTATCATCAAAATACTCACAGTTTCATTAATGTTATGTCATTCATGCCAGTCCAGGACCACTTTGTTATTGTTTTGTTATGTTTGTTTGTTTGTTTGTTTTACCCATTTCCTGAGTGTGCATTCTTTAGTGTGAGATGATCTGTGATGGTGTCATGAAGTGTGTGGATATGCTGAAATATGCTGTGTAGTGCTGAAGGCAGCTGTACTATTGTAAATGATGTTTGCCTAGCCATTCAGAGTGATGAGAGTTGCATTGTGCTGTATATTGCAGAAAGCCTTGACATTGATAACCATTGAACCTACACAGGTGCAAGACATAGCTAAGGTCATTACAAGTGTGTTTGTTAAAAAGGCCCTAAAATATGAAAAAAAAAAAAAAACAAAACTTTGATCATACATGAATGCTGGATGTATGCTATTTACCTTTCAGGTCAGTGATAGTTGGAAACACACAGGGCAAAATGGCTGAAATTGACTTGCGGAAAGGTAAATCTTCCCACAGTATCCCTGATTCACTATATAAGAATAGGGTTTGATTTGATTTGATTTATTCTCTGTATGGCATGCATTGCAGTTACATCAATTTGCAGCAATTTCATTAACACTGTGTATACATATAGGCCTATGGCATTACACATTAATATGGCTATTTTTAACAATTTCAGCAATTTTTGTTATATGTATGCATGTATATATACACATCTGTAATGTAATCACATAAAGTACATCTTAATTTCCATGCAGAACGATTGCCAAGAATAGACAAAAGTTTGACTGTTTGGCAACCGATAGTGTGGATAACATAAATGCATTTGAAAATATGTACTTTGGGGTGATTTTTTTTTTTTATTAATTCACTCATGCCTTCATAAGAACTATTGATTGCCCAGCTAAAGAGAAAGATGATATAGACAGACTGGGAATTAAAAAGTGCTCCTTGTTTTCCCTGCCATTCGCAAGAATAATTGAAAAAAAAAATGTTAGTTTCTTATTCATAAACTTGCTTCTGCCATAGAAAAGATTAGTACAATGACAATTACTGTCTGGCAGGCATATTTTTTCTTTGTCCCAAAGCTTATGGGACAATGGGTATTTCATAGAGTAAACATACTCTGCAGATTATAATTACTGGCTCCTCCTTTTAAATATCTCCAATACATTTCAGTATACATAGATAGCCCGTAGTAATTCCTGTAGTTATACATTTCCTTCGGTTGTTGCACCAGTTACATGCAGAAATGATTGAACAAGACCCCGTTTACAGTGCGGGGCTGGGCCGCGGCTCGGCCGCGGCCGAGCCCTCCTTCATTTCAGTGTAAAGGCGCAAAAGGCCGAATGCAGGGCCAAAATTGGCCGCGCATTTGGCCACACTCTGGAGGTGGTCTCGGCCGCGACTCGGCCGCGGCCAAGCCCGGCCTTTTCTCAGTGTAAACGCAAATGCGTAAATGCGCGGCCAATTTTAGTCTGGCTTCCAAACCCTCTGCCCGTACTATTTCGCTATTCAGGATATTAACCCCCTCAACGTCGAAAACTAGTATAGTTTAAGGTGGTTTTGTCCTGCAAAGGAGTTTTCCTTCGGCAAAGGCCTTTGCCCGAACGGTGACTTCGTGGCCACAGAATCCAGTTGGCAAAGGGTCTGAAAACTATACTATACCAAATTGCGTTTGTTTGCAAGCAGAGCGCCACTACGACAAAATATTGAAAGGTTTGAATTAAAAGCGCGGCCAAGCCCGGCAGTGTAAACGGACAAAATTGCGGGGCTCGGCCGCGGCTCGGCCCAGCCCCGCACTGTAAACGGGGTCCAAGAGGTCGCACATGATTTAAGACTCTGGTATTTATGTCTCAGATGCTGATGTGGTAGCATTGTTTTCCTGTGACTCAAACAGGGGTCGTTGGGAGGATATATAAGGGCTTCGCGGGAAGTATCCGGGACATTCGGTGCCATCCCACCCTGCCATTGGTGGCGTCCTGTGGTCTCGACAGGTTCCTGAGGGTGCACGACAGACAGGACGGTACACTCAAGAGCAAGGTAGGCACTTGTCTTCTGTTCATGCTTCATCCATCTTTTGCCAGTACCTTCCCAAGTTTCACCATCATCCTATGAGAAATGTAACCATCAATACCCTCTGAGCTTGAGATGCACAAGGGTGCTGCAGTCTGGTAGTTTCTTGACACTGCATGGATGTAGTCTGATCAATGATTAAATATCGGCCAGTACATGATGGATTCATTTCAGTTGACTGGTCCGAAGCACATAGTGATACTCTGTATTTATGTTTGCAGTAGGTTTGTAGGACTGCAAGGTCACTCAGTGGGCATTATGTCTGCTGGGCAGTGAAGGGGCTTGGGTTTGGGGTCCAATGAGTCTAGCTGAGCAAAGTTGTGTAGCATCATACCATCCACTCTACCAAGAAGCAAAAGCACTCTTTCCACGAGATACATGGCACAAAAGGGAGCGCCCATGTCTTTGTGAAAGGGAGTCACAACTCACACATGTGAGAGTACAAACCTTGTGAAGGGGTTCACTCAACGTGCTCTCAAACACTTGAAAATGGATGAGTGATACCAACCCCTTGGATTACCCCATGTGAGTAGCAGTAGTCAGTTACAAGTATCAACCCAGCACATTAACAAATGACTGGATTAAGATGATTCTATTTCTTGAATGATGAATAAAGTATCGTTATTTCAGGGGTGCATCTGTAGCTAGTAGGTATTGTAAACCTGGTCTTCCTTCATGCTTTGCAAGTATACTGTTTTCCTGTAACTATTTTTTTACAACAAGTTTTAAATTTGTCACTCAATGGTTTACTGCCATCATATGTTGCAAAGCGCCCTCTTTGGGCAGGGAATTGGCAGTAAGGGTGTACACGACTACCCACTACAAAATCACTGACAATTTGGAAAATGCAGTTCATGCTTAACAAGCAAGAAACAACACGAAGTTCAGAAATGTAACATAAATTAGCATATCTCCATTTCACTTTTTTTTTCTATACATCTACCTGTACATCTTGTTTCAAGTTTGAAGCCTGTGAAGAGTAAATTAAAGACAGTGACAACAAAACATTGCATAATAACTTTGCTAAATTTCAAGTATGTTAAACCAGTAGTACTAGTTGCAAGGGACATTTGGTTCACCCTTGTATGTGACTGCACAGAGGTTCATTCTTTGTGCTTTGCTAGAATGACCACACTCAATACTGTATACGCCATATATTTTGCAAGTCTAAATTTTCGCGAATCGGGAATCTCTGACGAATTCGCGATCGTGGACTCGTATACTGAACAGAGAAATGTACATGCGTACGTCACATCCACATTGGTATCAGAGTCAATATTTTCGCGTCTCTTTAATTTTGCGAATAGCACCTGACTCGCGAAATTCGTGAAAATAAAAACCTCACAAAATATATAGCGTATAGAGTAGCTGTCTTCTTTCACCCCCCCCCCTTTTCTGTGTCTTGCTAAGATTAAGACATGTAGCAATATTAAAGGAACCATGCAATGACCTATGCAATGCAAATGCATGATGACCTGTATTGATTCAGAATACTTTGATCATCACATATGTGGCTTAAAGAATATCTAAATTTGTGCTTTATGTTTTATGATTTCTCTTTTTTTAAATTCCAAACTAAGATTCTGTCAGTGACATCATCTGTCAATGACTAGTAAGGTACTATTTATGATTCACAAAAGACATTAGAATGCACCTTCCCCTAGACTAAGCATTACCTGCACGTTTCCCTGCATGTCTTTTGTTACTGGTGTAATCATATTTCTAATGGTGACACGGAAACATATAAATTATGCTCAGTCCAGGGAAACATGAATTCCAGTGTCTTTTATTAATCACATTTAATCACATTTAGTACTGATTGACAGTGATCTCACTGACAGAATCTTGGTTTGGAAAGTGTGTTTTGGGTTTTGTTTTGTTTTTGTGTGTGTGGGTGTATCCAGGTTATCTGAAGAAGAATAGTTATTATTTAGATATTCATTTGGCCACATAAGTGATGTTGAGGGTATCATGAATCAACACAAGTCAACATGCATTTGCATTCCATAGTCCCTTTATGTAATTTTTTTTTTTTACTAGTTTTGAGGGCTGCAAGGGTAAAGAGAAGCACTTTGTTTGTCGTGGGAATTTTTGTAGTCTGCTCTTTTCAGGCATTTTATGAGTAAGGTAGTATTGGTAGCCTTTCAGTGGCATTGTGGCTGACAGTTGCATTTTGTTTGGAATCACTCTGAATATCAGTGAAGACTTGTGAAGTTTGTCTGTGTGTGTGCGTGTGTGTGTATGTGTGAAGTGTGAGTAAAGTCTGTGGAGTGAAACATACAATTGGTGATATCTCAGTCTAAAATGACCTTTTGAAACCAGCTACAGGGAGAATATAAGGATGTGTTCATTAACTTTCTTATAGATACATGTACATATAAAAAGTGCTGCCTACAGTTGATGATTTTCCCAGTAAATGACATTTGTTTGTGTTATATGCAGTATTTAATGGGAATGTACAGTGTGAATGTCAGTCTAAGCAATGCACTGTAGTGTATCAGGTAAGGCTTGGGATTCTTTAGCAGAGGATCATGACATTGAACCCTGCCAAGGATTTACATTCATCTCGGGCAAGATGTTTCTTATAACATTATCCATTACTGACGAAAAAAAAACAACGTTGGTATTGTTGTTGTTATATATTCTTTTATTATTATCATCATTATTAGTTATTGTTATTATGATAATAATGATAAAGATTATTATTATTCTATTATTATCATTATTATTGTTATCATTATTACTGCCATGGCCTCAAATATGTGACCTAGAACAATAGCTAGCCTATCCCTCTGGCGGGAATGTCAATAATTTGCTAAAAACTACCGCATCGACCAATAATAGTGTGGCCTCGGCTCCAAGAGGAACAGTGGCGGACCTTCAAGTATAATAATTCCTTTGCTAGCGCTATAAATACATGTTCACTGGCCAAATAGGGCGAAATGTTGTAAAATCTTATTCCTTCAATTCTTCTTCTTTGTATTATAATGATGATAATAATAATAATGATACAAAGAAGAAGAATTGAAGGAATATTATTGTATTATTATCATTATTATTATTATCATTATTATTATTATTATTATTATTATTATTATTATTATTATTATTATTATTATTATCATTATTATTATTATTATTATTATCATCATTATTATTAGTAGTAGTAGTAGTAGTAGTAGTAGTAGTAGTATCAATTATTATTGTCATCATCATCATCAATTATACTTCCTGTGAATACCATTCTCAGTTGTATCAAATGAGATGTGATCTTTGGGAGGGGGAACCGGATATTCTCACTGGTAGAGCCATCTGTTCCTTTCAATCTAAGCATACACACTCTAAAACCTCATCTGAATATATTATTCTGTTAAGGACGTGAAACCAGCCCGAGCAGTATAAACAGACAAGAGACCATTTTTTTGAGCAGGCTTTCAAGCCTCCCCAAGGAGGCTCTGAAACCCGCCTGCAGTATAAACGGGATGATATGATGCTCAGCAGAAGAGACCCTCAACCTCCCTCCTTATCCTTTACCTCTCATCAGGAGTGAGATGCAGGGCAAGGATGAAGGATAAGAAGTAGGATGTTGAGTTGTAGCCAAAAGTCTTCTGTGCTTACCAGTATGACTCACTATGAGGATTTCTGCTAACCATGTAGGGTCTACAGCTTGACTGAAAAATGGTGATTGATTAGTTTTTCTGTCATTACAGTTTTACAAACAAAAATATCCCCCATTCTTTCCTGGCTGAAGATTCTGTCAGAATTGTATTTGTGCATAGTATCTCATGAAACACAAGTGTTTCAGTACGTGTGAATGTTTACACAGTACATGTATTTTTATGGACGATTTGCGATATGGCTCCCAAGGTATGTTTTGAAGGCATGTTCAGTTTAGATGATGACATTAACTTGGATTTAATGGGGAACCATGCATGATACACACAGAGATATCCCCCCCCCCACCTCCCCCCTCCAATCACAGCCAACGGTATTTGTTAGTGTAGGGTCATTTTTATGATGCGGAATAAATCAACACAGGAATGACACAGGATGTGATGTTGCAGGGAGAGGGAGACTGGATGAGATTCATGGCTTATCTGGAGTCGTAGACCTTGTTTGCCGTCATGATTGATGTCCTGGCATCTGTCAAACAGATGTTACCAAGCACCCTTCCGTGAAACACCTTCCTCAGTAAATACATGAATCATAGCTTAAAAGCATGGGGCTGTCAAAACAGCCCCTGATTTACCTCAGGCAAGAAGAACTGCTGGACATAGCTGTGGCTCAATGTAATTCCTGTCCATGGTTGCCTAAATCCCATACAAAAATTATCCATGGCAATATGGCAAAGCCTGGCCCTGTGCTGCCCAAAGGCTTGCCTGACGATGCAACACCTAATGTACACAAAGTGCACCTTTGTTGTAGAAGTGAAATTCAAAGGATTCCTTACGTCCAGTCAATTAGCTCATTACAAGGCATGAAAGGCCTGAAGCATGGTGGTTTGGACTATATTGTTGAAGGGATGGATTGGCAGAGCTTGCTTACATGGAATTTTGATGTACTGAAGACTACAGTACAAACCATATACTGTAAAAGTTGATATCTTCGCATGAGTAATTTTTCGGGCTCGGCTGGGTAAGATGAGTTTCGTGTGTTTTTATTTCTGCCAGATCAAGACATCGACTACTGGAACATATGGCAGACAAAAAATATTAGTGTGCTTTTATATTTGCACTAGTTTCTGGTTGTGCGAAATGCATGAAAATGTCAACACTGTGAAAATTTCTGCTTTTACAGTACATAGATCTTTATGCACTGCCACTGAATGTAATGAATGTGGAGCCCTTTAGGCATTTTTACTGTAGTTTACACATTCTTAATCTTGGGTTCTGCTGCTTATTTCATTTTCAATGTTTATCTTTGCTTTGATGTCTTGGAATATGGTGAGTCCAGAAGCAGTTTGTTGTTGTTGTTGTTTTTGTCTTCGAAATCAGCTAATCTTGTGTAGACATGATTCAAACTGGGCAAGCCACAGGGATTTGTTCTTACAAGACAGAAGTGGGAGGTCAACTCCTAAAAATGGTAGTGTCTTCATAATAGCCCATGAAACATTTGATCACATACAATCAAACATGACAGGATTGTAAATCACTGCAGAGTTGTTAATTTACCGGATACTGGGACAGCAATGATTCATACATGGGGATGATATTTGGGCCGATCCTCCCATCATCAACGTGATAATTCAACCAATTAGGATCATTTGATCCAATTATCTTGACCATGATTTAAGACATGGGCAGACACCAATTAGAATTTGAGATGGGTGATCTTAGTAACACCGAGTCCTGTTTTATTTCACCACGATTAATACACTGCAGAATATTCCTTCGTCATAAGTATCTTTTATACTTCATCACAGCAGCTACTGTATGTGGTGTATCGCTCATTTGTCCTTCCATATTCATTCCTTAGTACTGATTGAGGTTTCACAACAAAGAACATTTGATGTGATGTAAAACAATGATGTAACAATGATGTAACAATGGTGTAACTTTCTTGGATGACAGTGCTTTGTGAAAATTGCTTCCTCATAACAGCACCCTTTTCTCAATGTTCATTTTTCACTTCACAGATTTACCTCAAGTCAAAGCTGAACTGCTTACTGTTTTCATCAAGAGATTTCACACAGGTAAGAAAAAGATTCTGCAATAATTCATTCGATTGATTTTATTTGCGACGGATGTGTTCCTTGGTGTGATAAATATTTGTCAAATCACCAAGACAATTACAGTTTCAAAGGAATATCAGTTGTATAGAAAACTTCCAACCACCATTTTAAACAACACTTAACTGCTTGCTAAGCCCTCCTGGCAGTTGATAGTATATTGAAGTATGTGAATTGATATGTGGTTGCATTAGTAAAGCATAATCGGAGGAAGTTGTTATTTTGTTAATTTGCATTTGTATAGGTTTTTGTTGTTGTTGTTGTTAGGTGTTGTTTTGTTTTTGTTGAGTTGTTGGTTTGTTGGGTTTGTTTGTTTTTTGGGTTTTTTTTTACTCCACTTGAAGGCTTATCAATCTACCAGTATATTGATTTTATGAATGTTTATGCTCTGACAGGATGATGATCAGACAGGAAGAAAGAAAGAATCCAGAAGGAAAACTGCAGAGGACGAAGATGAAGAGAGCGAGAAGATCTGGCGAGATATGAAGACGATCAGCGATGCCACTCCAAAGGGGGAGAAGAAGAGGAGGAAGAGTGCAGGAACGGGCGGGGCAGACAGGGAGAGTCAAGTTGGGCGAAAGAAGAGGAAACCGGGCCGACCGCGGGACGTCTAGGATTGATGTCCCCTTTTGTCATCGTTATCTTCTCAGGATGCATCACTAATCGCAAAATTTTGACTCTATGGAAAACTTGATGTGAAGGAACATTATTCCGACTTGTTTTTATAACATGTCTTGCAAAAGACAAGAGGATGTGAATTCTGCTGTATCTCACATTGTTGTACTGAATATTGTGGAAATGTAGTGAGATATCGTTTAGTCCCTGAACAAGTAATCAAATGGTATGGATGTAAATTCTCAGATCTGTTCTTCCAAAAAGTAACAAGAATAAATGATATGAACATACCTGCCTATACTAATTGCTATCAAAGGGCAAACATATCATAGGGGATTTACTCTTCAATGACAAATAACAATTCAGGATGTCCTATAATGGTTATGAACAAGGAATTTACCCTGAAATGCAATAAGTTACCAGTGTTCAGTCACATTATTTTCTTGATTGACAACAACACATAAACTTTCTGTCATTTCTGTGTGGGAATTAAAAGAGTTACACTCCCTGTTAATGCTTGTGCATCATACCCAGACAGTGGGAGAAAATGTGTATATTTCAATTTTTATTGGCTATTTCCACGATGAATTTCAAGTCCATTGGCCATACAGTTTGTGCTAGAGATGTTAAATTGAGGCAAATCCCAATATTAGTTGTTGGTACTGCCAAAGAGACGTTAGGTAAGTGACTGTATAAGCTGTCATATATTTCTCAGCCCAATGGCTACTGAAATTCTCTTAACCGTATTCCCACGGGGGCATTTTGGCCCCCCCCCCCTCGACGCTTCGCGTGATTATTCCGCAATGCGTGATGCTCTCAATAATAATTATGAAGCTGAATTTTTGCTTCAATATTATTGTTGAGGATATTGAAAAGAATATGTTCACCAAAAATTAGAAGTCTTGGAGCTTTATTTTTGGATATATTGACCGATTCGGGTTCGTTGAGGGCAGCAGACATTTTGTGGCACTGGGTGCAGCCATGAGCTCAAATTGCGGTGTCTCAGCCGACCCCCCCTGCTCTCCCCCACCCCCCGGGCAACATGTTTATCGCGCACTTGTAACAAAGGTTCGCGCACTAAGCAAGCATTCGCGCACTCAGTACGAGACGCCCATTGGCTAAAGCAACCATGCGTCAGTTTTTCATTCTGCGCGCGTGCTAATGTAGGGAGAGGGGTGGGGAGTGGGAAGGGGGGGTCGGCTGAGACACCGCGTAATGGCGCTGCCCATGCCAAAAATACACATAGCGCGTCACAGAATCGGTCAATAGGCAAAAAAATTATTTTTGCACAAATTAATTAATATAAAATACATAAATTAAAATTTGAAAAATCTAACTACAGTCTAGTAGATTACATTGGCCTCTACCTCAGTGAAAATTTTCGCGAAGATCGCACGATCCACGACGTAGATCTGAGGGGGGGGGGGGGCAAACCCCCCTCCCAGTGGTTTCAAGTCCCTCAAAAAACCCGTTGGGATTAGGGTTAAGAGTAGGGTATGTTTTTAGAGAGAGTAGCATAATTTAACCCTTTCAGTATCAGGGACTTGAGGTTTTGTGTACAAGGCTATGGGGTTTTCTGTGCCAATCAACACTCAAGGCACACAAATGGTTTAATATTAATTCAGTCTCTCAGGACCACCATTATCTAATCCTGTTCACATTATACGGTACGTAGACATATTCCCAAAGGGAAACTGCAAACAGGTATTCTTCATCTATAGGTTTTGCTCTTTACTGAGCAGGTCTTTCTGGTTTGATCACCTCCATTATTATACCGGGTCTCCCCAAAAAAGCGGAATGGTGGACTTTCAGTACCTTGCATTCTAAAAGTGATATATATTTTTTGACATCATTAGAAAGAGCATCTTCCGTAGAAGACAGTGATACCAAAATCATTAAATTTGGTGCAGAACTTTTTATTCTACGCCCAATTCTGTAAATGCAGTCATTTTCAAATTTCACCGGATTTTTGCGACATGTGAGCAAAGAATTTGGGTGCAACATGCGTTCCACACGGTGTATTGTGTAAGTCCGTTGATCCATGTCAACAAAAGATACAGCTTTCACATTGGACGCGCACACACACACACACACAGACACACACACACGGTTTTTTCCTGGCCCTGGCCAGGACCTTCAATGTTGTGGATTCAGGGCATTTAGTTCAGTCATCACAAGATGGTCAACCAATTCAAGCTATTTTCATCTATGTTTTAATATTTTCATTTGCATATCCAGATGTAGTGGGTTATTAGAGTTTTTTATGTCGGCTATGTCACTGACTGTCTACAAATACACATTATTTCTAGTTCTGATAAAGGATATTTTTCAAAATTTGTGCTTTTTGACAGGCAGCTTCTTTCCATTAGTTGACTGCTCATTGCTAAATTTTCATCACATAAGATTCTACAATCAAGCAAAAACTGATACCAGCACGGCATTTCAGATCCCATACTAGCTGCACTGTTTTTACAACATGTATACTGAAAAAAAAGATGAATTTTCCTTTTTTACATCTCTTCAAATCATCCACATGTTTCAAATAGCTAGAATGTGTGACCTTTGTACCTGATTTTCAAAAGGAAGTAGAATTACAGTTCGGAGATTACTTGCTGGCTCTTCTTTAGACCAGTTGTCCCTTTTATGAAATGAGAGCAATGAAGATGATTATGACAATCTTGTGCATGTAAAAGTAACAAACTTAACACATGTTCGAATTAAACTGCTAGAAGGTGAGCTCAGAATCATGTCCCGTACGACGATGTATGTTTTTGTTTTGTTTGTTTTTATTTACATGAGCAATGCATTTATAACTGAATATTGCCGAGGATAATCTATGCATCATACAAAATACAGACAGAAGAAAAAAAAAATAACATGTGCAATCGTTTTTGTTGCGTTTGAATATGTGTTAGAGGATGTGTGTGTGTGTGTGGGTGTGCGTGCGTGTGTGTTTGTGTGTGTATGCATGTGTTTATGCAAGCACAAAACAGATGGAGATTGTGTCATGTACAGACCAATATAAATTTACGTCATGGTAACGTAACTACGAATTTTACCAGGGACATCCCTGTGATTCTGCTGCTCTATAGGAAGAAATGTGCTCTTTACACATTTTTTAGTTTACTTCTATTGCTCGAAAGTGTCTTTCTCTGAAATTGAAAGGGCGAATATTTGAGTAAAACGTAACACTTTTCTTTTACCACGAGTCTGCTGTCAACATAACTACAAGGTCCAAAACTTACGGGGGAAAAAGAACAAAATACACGAATGTAACAAACTGATAACATAAAAAGACAATCTCGTCTAAATAAAGAACCGAAGATCTGGAGTAGTGAGAATATTTGCGGTTTTCTAATGCAGATGGCACCATTCGATGAGAAAACGTTATCTTATATGCTTTCTGTGTTTACAATAAAGAAAAGGCTATCACAATTATGTAGCTGGTTTTATTTTTAGTCTTGTTTTTGTTTGTTTGTTGGTTTGCTTGTTTTTAGTTCTCGAATTGTGTTATTTCTTTTTCGGGGAAGGAAAGGGTGGGAGTATTGTTTTGCATTATATAAAACAAAGCAACAGTCATTTACCCAAATCCATGAAATGTCCGTAAAAATGTTGGTGTGTTTGTTTGTTTGTTTTTTTCCTCTTGTAGTACCACAATATCCATTTGTGTGTGTAGATTGCTGATTAACATCAAGTGGATATCCAAACACATGCCAGAGTGAAGAGAGAGGCACTAATTTATCTTGACAAAGCTGATAACACGACGTCGAATGTAGGGCTGACATTTTTGTTTTCTTCTCTCTATTTTTTACGACTTATTAGTGGCTATAAATATTTTCTCCAGCGCGATTTTTTCTGCGCTGCGCTTCGCTGGCACGGATAGTCACTTCATATCTTCAGCTGATAGCTCTACAACGTTTGCAAGAAAAAAAAAACGATTCATGTACATGTGCATGCAATAGAAAGCTCACAGTTGCACTGCAATATCACAATTCACGAACCGGCAAGAAAAAAAGTAGTCGAGCATAACAAAAAGCACGCTTCAACAGTAGTGATATTGTGTGCGAGAAATGAGGCCACACTCTACCGCAGCAATTGCGTGTCCTTGAATCGCACCGGGAACGTTAATGTATGTCTAATTAGTTCTTCAGATAAATTCGAACCGTTTTTTGTCTCTCAATTTTTCCTAATTTTCTTTAAATGCCTGGCTGCCGTACGAGAAAGCTTAATGATCTTGTTTTGTCACTGAGAACTTTACAGACTATGAGGGTATTCCTCGCGAGCTTCAAAAAGGCAGACAGAGCTAGAACGAGAGAGAGAGAGGGGGTGGGGGGTGGGGTAGAGGGAGAGTGCAATTCGTGGTTGAATGTGGCAAGAGGCTTAAGAAGCAAGAAGTCAATAACCTGACACACATTACGAGAATATCGCGTAATCAGCGGCATTTTTTCCCCAAATTTTGCCCATAATGTCAAGTGTTGACGCAAAAAAAAAAGTACAAATGGGTTCCTGGTAATGCTGTAGGGTAATGATTATGGCCATTGGGACCCTCTGGAAAAGCATGTGTAACCTCAGAGCCTACCCTACTCGATAATACTGTTATGCTGCTCCTAATAGTGGTGATTATAGACAAATGATAAGATGATGATAGTAATAATGACAACATTGATAATGATTATGACCAGTCATCATCATACATTAATCATCATCATCATCTTAGTCATCACTAGTGTACCGTGAATCATCTTCATCATCAATCATTATATCCATCGTTATCACTACCATAGTGCTGTTCTCATGACTCAAGCAGCTGAGGAGCTTTTGTGGTTCAATGGATATAGACAGGCCTACAGACTCCACTCCAATCGTTGTTGTTTTTATATTATTTATCGTTCCATATTCCACGGTTAATACAATTTTACATTCCATTTGATTTCATGGGAGGATTAAGTACAACACAAATAATCAATTTGAAATGGAAATAAGCAAATATATATGCAAATATGAAGACTGCGTAATATGAAAAACCTACTAAAAAGCAGAAGCTTCGAGGATGTTGGTTCCAAAGTACTATCGTAATGAGTAAAGAATTTAGTATGATGTATTAATGACGAAACATATACGAGAACAGAAAATGTTGATAATGTATAGTGCGCTATATAGCTTAGTAACAATTTGGTCAAATAAATTTAGTCATCCGAGCGAGACTTGTAAGCATTCTCCTTAGCCTTTTCCCCCTCTCCCGTTGAGTTTCCCCTCCCTCTATCCCTCTCCCCTTCCCTATCAACCCCCTCCCTTCGTACCTAGCTCTCCCCCCTCTCCCTTCCCCGCTTCCCGCTCCTCGTCCCTCTCCCCTTCCCTATCAACCCCCTCCCTTCGTACCTATACAGTATTCATCGCATAATCGGGCATCTCATAATCGGGAACCTCGCTTAAATGACATACGCTTCCCAGAAACATTTCCAATGCACGTTATTTTCACTGGATAATCGGGCGGGGACCTCTGATAAACGGGACAATTTTTCTTCAAGCGATCTTTGATTTTGTTGATATTTTACACAAAAAATCTACCAAAATACCACAACAATATTTCAAAGATTCCCTATCAGTTGTTGTTTACATCGAACTTACAAAGCAAGCTTCGGACTGGTGTGTTTTGACCTCCGTCCATCCAGTACACGTACATTTCAGCTCGCTGCCCGCCTTCGTTTTTCTGTACATGTGTATATATGGCGAGCTAGATCGCTACATATTGACAACACATGTACAGTGCAGTGATCGCGGCAAGTAAACAATCAAGCCGTGATGATTGAATGATTGAAGGACTTTTCATTGACGTTCCCACATCAGTTCTGGGTAATCATTTCCTATGGTTGTGGATATGTATTTATACGGAACGTCCTACGTGTCCATGAATTCTACGAATGTTTAAGAAAGGTGCTAGCTTTTAATCCACATATTTTGTGTTCGAAGAGAGGTGACAGAAGAAGAACCCGGTTGCGATTACTCTACATCATTGCGAGAATGCAGGGAGAGCTAGAGGGTCGCGCCGAGGGGTAGCGTGGTTGTGTATTCATGTACATGTACAGTACGTCAGTATGCATGTGTGTGTGTGTGTGTGTGTGTGTGTGTGTGCACTACATGTACACGTCGTATGCTGTTAGTGTATGGTGAGTGCTCATCGCGAAATCGGGCACCCCGCTTAAAGGGGCCGTGTTTGCTACTCCCAACATGTCCCGATTATGCGATGAATACTGTAGCTCTCCCCCTCCCCTCCCCGCTTCCCGCTCCTCGTCCCTCTCCCCTTCCCTATCACCCCCCCCCTTCGTACCTAGCTCTCCCCCTCTCCCTTCCCCGCTTCCCGCTCCTCGTCCCTCTCCCCTTCCGTCTCTCCTCTCTCCTCTACTCCATCTTTCCCTCTCTCCATCCTTCTTCTCTCTATCCCTTCTGCAGTCCCTTCACACCCCATCTATCGTCTCCAATCCTCTCTCTCATTTCCCTCCCCTTCCCCCTTTCTCCTCCCCTAAACTTATCCGAGCCCCTAAGCTGATCTGAACTCATGTCTGTACGAAAGTATAAGATGGAAGTGAATTTTGTGCAAATAGAAGAAATAATGTGCTATCTATCAATACAATTTAATCATCTCTATTCTTTCATCGATATCATTATCATACATGATTATCATTACATTCTACCTTGAATTGAATACAGTATTTTATCATCATCATTATCGTCGTCTTCGTCTTCGTCATCATCATCCTTGCAATCATCATTATTACTGTTACTCAGCATTCACATTCATTCAAGTTTCCTGAATATGATTTATGCATGATTCATTTGGATATTCTTTCAAGGAGGTTTTCAAGAAGAAAGAATATTTTTTTTCCATCTTGTCAGGAATGTGTAACAAAACGTCGTTCCTAATGAGAGCGACAGAGAAAATTCACAACATCTGAAAGACGGAATAGAAGAACACGTGCATTTGCAGTAGCTTGAGAGAAGTTGAAAGACGTTGTAAATATAACTACGTGATGAAGTGTAGGAGCATTTAACTGGTTATTGAGCAATGGTTCAAATGCATGCAACACCATGATCGCTCATGGTCCCTTTTGTCAGAAAAGAGTGTAATTTGAGCAAAATAAACCATTTAAAATCTTTGTTAGAATGAATCCATGACAAATTTAATTCTGATGAATTAAAATCATATGCATATCTCCTCTTTTTTTTTCTTTTTTTTCTTTTTTGCTCTATGGCACTTGCTACTGAAGAATATGGAATCTTTTAGAAAATACGTGGTTCATGTGGTTGTTTTCACAGAAAAAAAAATCATTTGGCGTACTGCGAATTTAATTATGGATATTATGTTTGTTGATTGTGGAGACAGTGCTGCGTAATGGTTCATGGAATCTATGCCGCCTTGTCCGGTAGGTATTGCTACTGAGTCAACAGAAGCCAAGAACTGCGTTGCGTTGGATAGCCTGTGACGATGCCAGCTATGTAAACGTAATTACGCCGACTCGAACTACGTACGTCGAAAAAGAAAAAGCTAAAAGCCATACGGCGGCCAGCTACCATTTCGTGTTCTTTGGTCAAACAGTGAAGCCATGAAGACAAGTCGTCGGTAGCCGAGTACGCCGGTTACGCGCTTTCATTAATGCATTTGGGTCGCTCTCATGGTAGATTAAACTTACAGCAACCCATACGTTCGACTAGATACAGTTAACCTGTCCTCCGATTAACGTATGACGTTAATAATATATTGCTTATACGAATTGCGTTGCTCGGATGAAGATAACAAGCCCTCTGTGAGTAGACCGTTGCAGTGCGCAGACGACGCACTTGCACTTCACCAAGGAATTTTTCTCCCAGTCTCGGCGCGCGCCCGTGCTCGTAGCCGGCCTCAGCTCAGAGCAGAAATGTGCCATTTACTTGATTGGGATACTCTGACAGTGTAGTGTTTCATTTTCTCTCTTTCCTCTACAAATTGTAGTGTGTGAACAGGGCAAGATTTTAGAAAAGTTTGCTTTCATTTTCCTTTTTTCCGTTCTCTCTTCTTTTTTTGTGAGGGTAGGGATGTTGTTTACCCCCTGTCTGTCATGGGGCCCCACCCTCTCCAGCCAGTCATGTGTGTCGCCGTTGCAAGTGACGTCGACTCCCGCACCAGAGCTGTTCGAAGTGTCGATGATGCTGGTTTCTCGTTTCGTCTCGCCTCCCCGCTACCGCGAAAACTTATCGGACTATTCACGCTGAAGTCTCAACCTTGTCTGCCGCCATGCCTTCTCCTCCTGCACCTCCTCCACCTCCCTGTGACGCCAAGAGAAGGAAACACCTCCCGTCTGGTGGCCAGCCAGGTGTGAGACCCGAGCATTCCGGCAGCTCGGACAAAATGTCCGATTCGATCCTTCACAAAGTAAGTCTGGTGCAGCCACTGTACTTTTTTTTTTTGCAAGCATAATGATGATGATGTTGAAATGCCCTTGGTTTACCTAGAATCTCCATATAGATAGGCGATGGTCCGACAACCCGAGCAATTTGTTATCGATTTTTGATCATGTTAAGTGTGTAGGTTGATTTGACGTGCTCCAATAATTTTTGCTTTGCATTATTGGGGTGCTATTTTTGAGGTTCCCGTACACCGAACAATTCGTCAATCACTAATCGTGCTTCATTGTTCCATGTGCTGTGTTTATGAATCGGGCTCGTAATGTTGCTGAGTACCGTAATATCGTTCATGTCATTAGCGGCGCATGAAGCCATTTTCAAACCGTGCTCATTGTAGGATGTTTTTGCTCCTGACTTGTCGGAGCTGTCGTCAGCATAGAACGTCACACCCGAGAGAAACTGCTGCGGCGTTCTCCGAGCTCTGCAGGCCCTGGTCCCCCGGGCGCCGTGAAATTTCATTACCTCCTCCTCCAAATTGAGTCAAGACGCGTCTGGTAAAATAATTGTCAAGGGACGCTGGAGTTGAGAACGAGATATCGGTGGATTATTAGGCTCACGTGTCTTCCAAAAGCTCTTATGTTGCTTGTATACGTTACGTGAAATGAGACCCGCTCTCCCCTCGGCTCTATGGGTATTCTCATCACGAAATCATCAGGTAAACGAGCCAACATACTTGGACAAGTTTGTAAAGGAATGCGTCTCGTTCGCGGCTTTGAGAAACTATATGACTAAACTTATCCCAACTTTAATGAAGCACTTGTAACTTTCACTATTAGTCATTTTATTTATAGTGATAGAGAGAAATCCTGCATATGGTGAGTCACACAGTCTGTATTTGAACCAAAAAAAAAAAAATTAACAAATCGTTAAAGTTGAGCCTGAATGTAATGAAACGCGAGTCAATGTTTGAACTTTGGCTGAACGGAAATAACGGCACACCTGTTGCTCCCAGATGGGGAAAGGAGGAGGAGGTGGTGGTGGTGGTGGTGGTGGTGTGTGTGTGTGTGGGGGGGGGGGGTGAACATAAGATAATGACTTTCTCCAGGGAAGGGATCTCCTAAACATTATCGCAGGGTTAAAAATCTTATTATCACTGTCACGTGTCTGTGTTTAGAAACTTTGATATGTCAATATTCACACCCCTAAAGCAGGAAAATGCTACAATTTAGATTCCAACATATAACTTATCAGCTATAAGGAGTGTGAATGGAGAAGACTACGTGCGTGCATACAAACATAATAATTACATATACTGTATATATATATATATATATATATATATATATATACCTTTAACAGGGAATATAACATAAAACATGAAATAAACTTCGAATTGATGGAAAATAAGTATGACATCACATTTTCACGTAGTAAACAGTAGATTGATTGAAATTCGTAGAGAATATGATTATTCTGTTGTGCGTTGAATTGACTAAACGGCAAACTCCATGGCAAACGTCATTGATGTCCATATACCCAACATCCTTGGTTCGCCACTCCTCTCCATATTCGCCCCTCTTTTTGCACAAGTGCACCCGTGCACTTGCTAGTGCAATCTCATGGCGCCGGCTGTCCTTTTTCCTCCTGTAATACAGCAGTTGATAAAGTCCCAATAAGAGAACGTTGTCGTTGTTTTTTTCCACGCGTGTTGTTGCCTACAGCCATGCAGGCAATAGAACACCTGCTTTAACTCTTGATATTGCTATACGTGCGGTGACAGAAACCCACACCCGTGGCGTATTATAATCACTGAACGTCACTTTGGCGGGTTTTATAGCATGTAGCTCCGCCAAGGTAACACCGCAATAGGAATACACTGGTCATAATGCATTACTGTATAGCACCATTCAGAAAAGGCGCTTTTTGACTGCTTGTATATCCTCCACTATATACGGATAACTTTGATATATGACCAATGGAATTGGACTCTTTCTCCTGCCTGATTGTGCTTCTATATATTTATTTAGACATCGTAGAGTTTTGTTTGTTTGTTTATGCGCAAGATTTGTTTTTGGGGTTTTTTTTTTTTCTTTGCTGATGAAGATTTTATAATCCGATGACGGATGTGATTTGTCCCAAAAGAGTATTTTTTCTTGTCTCTTGAAATCTAAGTGCTGTTGGTTTGAATATACAATTCTTCCTGCGTGCTACTTTAATTGCATGTGGTTTCGAAGGAGATCAAAAACTGTTTAGTAAAATAAAATGTTACTAGATCGAATGACACATGACTTAACATCCCTTCAGAATCATCTCTTCCAAAACGTTGTTGTTGATGTTAGATGTAGATGAATCGGCGAATTTTTTAGTTATTTAGTTGAAAGGGCGGGCTGATTTTGCTACAACGCACATTTCCCATAGACACCTGCCCGAGTATGCTCGGGGCTCGTCATCAACGGGTTAAGTTCTTTTTCTTTTTCTTTTTTTTGAGGGGGGGGGGGTAATAATCTCATCGACCGCTAGGGGGGGGGGGGGTGGGGGAGACAGCAGGATGAACATGATCCGGTCTTGTGGTTATTATGAGTTGCATGAATATATTCGATAACTGTGAATCATTTTCGTCGTTTATCATACTACACAGTCATGCAATGTCATCTTAGGTCGCCAGATTCCCATCACCAAATTAGCAGGTGGCTTTTTTTTTTCTCTCTTCTCCTCCATCCCCCCCCCCCCCACCCTTCCCCCCTTGATTCCGATCATACTCCAGAGACAAAGTGCAAGCGTGCAAGATGAAATCATGCACAGCGAGATCGTGAGGATAATGTTTAATCTATAAATTGCAATCGATGAAATCCAACGATGAATTTCATCGGAAGAGAGAGAGAGAGGGGGAGAGGGAGAGAAGAAAAAAAAAATATCTGTAGTGTTGACTCCGTCGTTGCCCAGTGGATTGTTTGTGCAGCTTTCTTTCATTTATCGCTTGCCACCATCCGCGCGACACGTATACCTGCTGTACCTATATACCTCAAGCGAATTCTACGGCCTCCTCGTATGCACGCAGGATACATCACATCCGAACGGCAGTCACACTTGGGCATCTATGTAAATCAGCTCAGCAGCAATGCCAATGTATTCCTCGTGTGACGACCCCATGGGCTAGGTATGCGAAGATAATAAGATGACACAGGCCCCCTTCTCCTTTCAAAGAAAGAAAAAAAAAAGCAGGGAAAAACAAGAAAAGAAAGAGAGCAAACGAAGTAGCAAAAGGAACAAAATACGGGATGGATTAAAAATAAAATGTTAGGTAGCAAAAGTTCAGTCTAAGCTGGGTTTCACTTTGTTTTTATGACAAGACAACGAGCATATTCACGGTAGCATTCACAGAATACAGACTATTAAGTTTAAATGCAAATCGAGGCTATACCACGTTGCAACGGTGTTAGATATTATGATATCCATTCTAACTTGCGGTCCAGCAAGGATTCCGCCGTGACATTCGTAAAATAACGCTGGTTCCTTGCTGGTCTTTTTTTTCTCTCTCTCTCTCTCGTTTTGTTTCATCGTCCTGTTAAAGGACAAGTTCACCTTCACAGACATTTGGGTTGAGTGAATGCAGCAATATTAGTAGAACATCACATCAGTGAGAGTTTGAGGAAAATCAGACAATCCATTCAAATGTTATGAATTTTTTAAGTTTCTGCACAGTCACAGCTGGATGAGAAGACTACTATAGCTTGTGATGTCACATGAGTACAACGATATAAAGAAAGTATAAAGAAAATTCAACATATTTTTACTTTTCTCGCATAACAAAATGTCTCTCGACTTCTCTCTTTTAGAAGGCAGGTGTAATGATATTACTCTTAATATACGTCAGAAACACGTTGAAGAAATGTGCACTTTATTCAAAAAGTAGTTTTGTGAAATTCTCTTTTTATTATCCTTTTATCGTTGTATGCATCTGACATCATACGCTGTAGTAGTCTTCTCATCCAGCAGTGATTGCGCAGACACTTCATAACTTTTGAACAGATTCATAACTTTTGAACAGATTGTCGGATTTTCCCTAAACTTTCACTGATGTGTTCTACTGATATTGCTGCATTCACTCAACCCACATGTCTATGAAGGTGAACTCATCCTTTAACATCTGGTGTCACATACATGACGAGTGTTAGTGTTGTTAGGAATAACGGATTTTTCCTGCCAAGGATTCTAAACTTCATAATCAAGTTTCTTAGCGTGTTTTTTTTTTTTTATGTCACGTGATATGCCCCCTTTTTTCTTAAAGCAATCAATCATTTTTTGTTCTGTGTGCATTTATTTTTTTTTTGTCCGTTGTTAAGTGGAGCTGGAGGCTTTCACATTTTGAGAGAACCAACCAAACTCATACTCAATATTGATGATAGCTAAATAAGGAACATGAATTTAAAATAAACAGATAGACCTGTATTGACCTAAGTTGTCAATACTCTGCAGCTGTTTGGTTGAATATTTGATCACCTGCTGGAATATATGTTTTTTCTCCTCCCTCTCTTTCTCTCAATTTACAGTATAATCTTATGTATGTATATATATATATATATATATATATAGCAAGTTAACGAATCAGTAGAAGAAGAACGCCGTAAAAATAAATAAATAAATAAATAATATATATATATATATTCATCCATTCCTTTGTCTCTAAATGGACACACACTCTCTCACACACACGTATAAATATATATAAATATGCATATACACACATTTATATGTTGTAAATAATCGTATATTCATTATATATGTAGTATAATTATAAACAATTGTATAAATGGGGATTTAAAGAATGACAAATTTTACACGTGTCGAATAGGGAAATGACAGAATGAGAAAGCGGATATGCTGTAGATTAATTTTAGCGAAGAAGCGAGCGAGTATGAGAGAGAAACTAAAGACAAGGGACTGGGAAAGACGAAAGGGTAATAGATGGCATATATTATACCCATTTGAAATTAAGAGACACCACTGTATAATCATTGTAATTCAGACATATTTGTTTCTCTCTTTATGTGAACACAAGTGGTAATACATTCAAGTCAATCAATCCATTCATCCATCCATCCATCCATCCATCAATCAATCAATCCATCTATCCATCCATCCATCCATCCATCCATCAATCAATCAATCAATCAATCAATCAATCAATCAATCAAGCAAGCAAGCAAACAAACAATCAGTCAATCAATCAATCAATCAATCAATCAATCAATCAATCAATCAATCAATTAATCAATCGGTCAAGAGGAATTAGGGGAGAAAGGAGGTGCAGGTTCTTCTCTCCTGCGGAGTTTGCTTCAAGTCCAATGCCAGGAAAATTGTATTCTTCATCAGGATCTCGTATAGATCTCTTGAATTCTCTTAGACGTTTCCTGTGATTACTGCTAGATACCCATGGACAACATTAGTTTCTCATTCACCGGCGCGTCATGCATAGCCTGTGGTATTCATCCATGCACTTCGCCATTCGATGGATGACTTAGGACACTCATGGTAACAAAGACAGACAGTGACTCTCACACATGTAAACCATGGGACAAGGTGCTTACAGTGACTTGTTTGTTTGTTTGTTTTTACATACACTCGGGAGAGCCCTTATGTTGTGCCACACCACGATTCCTTGCAGATGAAAAGACATAGGGAATAATACGGGATTACATATAAGGAAATGTTCTTTGATTCGTTCACATTCCATTCTGTTCTCGAAAAGGTGAAATAAGTATGTGCCGCTATCCCCTCCACCCCCCCCCCCCCAAAAAAAAAACCATCAACCATGACAACAACAGGGAAGCAAATCTTATACAACTTTTATCACATGATCATAATGTTGCATTGATGCAGGAACTCGATTACAAAGCAAACGAACTATAAAAGATATCTGATCAAACTGCCATACTGCTGTCGCATACAGCAAAAAACCAAGAGATATGAAGACTTCGTGCACTTTTCTGCCTTGGTGGTCTTTGGGCAGATGGGATGATGGTCACATATTATTCGGAACCTTGCAACAGATGGCATGCCCCATTATGAAAATTAGGAGACATTCTCGTTGAAAATTCCTCTTCACCCAGCCCCACGCATAATACAATTCTCAGATTTGCATGCTCCGGATGCCGGAGCACCAATAGGTATACCCTTTACCCCTTCCTCTCACTATGGCACGATTCCAGCACACCCCTGGATTTTCCCCGGCTCTCTCGTTAAACCGTCTGCCAGTCATTTCGGCTCACATTGCCAGCCATGAAGCAGGTCCCCATCTCGGTTTGAAATATTATGGCCTACTATTTTGGTCTTTTTTTTTCTGTACGCTATTTCGGTTTTTAAATTACGTTCGCCGTAATGCTCTGGGCACAGCGGATGTTCACTACTTGCGATGAAAACATGGACGTATATGCACGTCATTTTGACATGCAATACAGCCCGTATGAATTAAGATTGATTTATGACAGTGTATGCAAGTTTGCAGTCGTACATCATTCACTGTAATACACGATGGATTTTGCAAAATGACATAACGTATATTCGGAATTTGATACTGCTTACAAAAATTCTTGAAAGATGGAAGCAGTCCACCAAAACAACAGCGTTACAATATTGTACGAATGTGTCTTACAATGTCAATCTTAAAAAACGAAAAATCTTAACCTGATCGAGTCATCACTTTATTGCTCATTGACAAGCAAACAATAGTATACGCACCCATATCGCATTTCTGCGTGAGAAATTATAATTCTTTTTTTACCGGAAATGGGATTGCGCCGAAGTTCAAAATCGGACCCAAGTGACATTATTATTTCATTCATTCATGACAAGGTGTGGATAATCACAACAGAAGATAAGGAAATATACGATACCGTAATGATTACAACGTATAAAAACGTACAAGAGCAAGCAAATGAGTATCTATGAAAACGAATCCTTCATATAGGCTGGATTTGTCTCCACAAATTGAACGAAAAGACGACTGGCAGATTTTGGTTAGAGTATTGCTTTCTCCAGGTACTCCGAGTCTATTCCTTTATGCGTGTGATGATTTGTGTACAGAAACTCGGGAGGCCGGACTGAACATCTCGCCCCAGTTTCTACGCGCGAATGCTGACCCAAAAGTGAGACGCCAATACCGAACCACTGTCCTTCACTCCCGCCGAAACACTCAACCTACAATCATCCTTAGACCATGGGTGTTTGACCCGTACTCGGATTGCTAATCGTAGCAGTCCTCGCTAACAAAATAACCATAATGGCTGGGACTCCAGCTCGAATGAGAACAGAATAGATTCGTTCCGGCGAATTTACCAGCTTCAGCCACGCAGCAGAATTACATCCATGGTCACGCGTAGCACTCGTAGTTCATCATTGCAAACTTGACCCTGATTGGCCGATATTCTCAAAAACAGTGTAAGGTCGTGACCTCACCATCTGCAAAACTGGGGAGGGGCGTAAAAAAATTGAGCTCCATAATCATATTCAAATTGTTTGTCTTCAAACTGTCAAACACGACCAATTTGGGACTCTTTCGTTCGTTCCACGTCGAAATCAAAAGAACACAAACATTACTATGGTTGAATATTCGCCAGTGTGTGCAACATGTTTTTGCAACCTGCAAACTATAGTAAAAACAGTATGTGAATTGAGAGGTGATAACCACTTTGAGTGAAGGAAAGTAGGCTGGACGGGACAGGATAAGTTGGATGTAATCTGAGAGACAAGACGATGTATTTCGAGGAGTTGTGATGATTCATTTTTTCAATTCATACTTTCATTCTTCTCATTTATGAACATTACAACAGAAACCAGACAAGTTCTTTTACCTTGTGAACAATGTGCAGAAAACAAACAATATACAAGGTGATAACACAGTAATTACATGTAATGATAACTGGTCAAAATCGAAATCGAAATGGGGTTGATCAAAGAGAAGTATGACGGGACCTACATGAAAGCTAGCTTGTTTGGCTGTAAGCCCCGAGTAATCAGTGTTTGTGAAAAAGAAACGGAGAACGGATAGAAGATAAGACCAGAATGATGATGTAAGGTTGCCAAATTTTATGTAATAAAAAAGAAGAAGAAAAAGAAGAAGAAGAAGAAGAAGAAGAAGAGCAATTAAAGTCAGGTTTTATCTGTCACTGTAAGGGACGTTGTTTCCATCTGAGCTCGCACACGAATTGCTTTGACAATTAATCGCATCATGATGGTTGTACCTCCTAAATGATGTCAAAATAAGGAGGAAAAGTAGAATTAAAATCCAACAATTATTACTTCAGCATTATTAATGTTACCAAACAGGAGTATGTTTCATTTAGTCACCGTTAAGTTCATGGTAAAAAAATTGACAATACCATTCCACTGTAATTTGATTTTTTTTTTTTAATCACAGAAAACTATGATTGTTGCGAGTGGAGAAATTACTGGAACTTTCCCTCCAATCATTATTTTGATAGAGATGTCACTTATCCAAAGCGAGCGATTTCACTTACTTTCAATGTTTTCGTGATTTTGTCTTTTCATCGAGAAATCAGATCTTGAGAGAGGAACAGAGCCAAATGATAATATAGTGGTTTCGTGCAGCAGTACACTCGCTGCGACTTTAGAAAATGAAGTGTACAAAAATTGTGTATTTTCGTTTCCTACATACACTGAAGAGGGAAGAGCGGTGTACTTCAAAGGCTTACAAATCCCATGTATAGTATGCATGACAATTTCATCATGAGAAAGTGTATAGGCCTTATACCACGGTCCTGCTTCAATTTTCGTAATGACCGTGGAACACGAGACCAAGTTCCAATCATCCTAATGACCGGGGACACAAAAGGTAACCAAAATGCGATAGGCCTTTAGTATTTATACTTTCTCGATGATGTGCATCGTCATATGACATATCAATGATACAGGCCGTTAAAGGTCACGCGCACTCGCGTGTAATATACAAAGAGGACGTTTAATATCAACACGTGCTTTCTATATAAATATATACACGTGTTTTATATTGTGTTAATTTCGAGCGTACGCTACATTACGTGTGTTGGAATTACAGAATCCAATAGAGCTGTAAAACTTTTTGAGGAGATTATGAATAATTATGTAAACTCCTCTGACAACACTACACTCTTAGATCAGCTTCTTTTTCTTTTTCTTTTTCTTTTCTTTTTCTTTTGTTTTGTTTTGTTCTGACCCAAAATATAATTGTTCAAAGCTAGGACTACGAAGGTACGAAAGTGTACAGACAATGGCACACGTGCACGTACATAATATAAACAAGGACTTGCATCTGTATCACAAAAACGGGTCACATACATAGTGGGTTTTTTTTTTTTCCATTCCGTTGCCTAATCACGAATTGGTGGTATAACGGTTCATAAAAAAAAAAAAAAATGTCGCCTTACAATTTCAAGACCAAGGGACATATATGGAATTAATCCCTATTACAAAAGTGTGTTGCCCCAAAAGCGTTGTTTTATGGGTAGGCCTGGATATGTTGCGATTTAAACGGGGATCAAACAATGGTGGGTGAAATAAACATAATTTTTGTTAACCCAGAACTGACATGCTTTTACGGCCAGCCATTACACTTTTTTGATTAATGTTCAAGTTCACAAGATAAAGCCCGACAAAACGTCACATCAAGGTCATTGTAATATCAGTCAGCCAATTCATCAGTCGTTCAGAGAATGTTCTCTTTCAAAAGTTGACATGGGTGTGATTATCTCGACTAAAGGACACGTAATGAACGTGATGCCTTTAATGTGTGAAATTGTCCCATCCTTGAATATCGCTTCGCGCGTGTACAAGTACAATGCACGCCTTAATTGGTGCATCGAGTATGCATGAAATATCATCCACGCACGGTGACTTTTCCCGATATTATAGTCTGGCTTTCCCACAGGAGCTCATTAAACATTTTTCACAACACATGAATGCCATTTTCGCGAATTGTTAGGAGGGTTCTATCAAAAGGGAAGGAAGCGTGACGAATATGGAAAGGTGGGAGATGATGAGAGACTTTTGATGAAGAAACGGGACAGATGAAAAGAGCAACTATAAATAGCTGTGAATATTATAAAGCGTACAATGCAGGGCTACTTAGTATATGGGTTGGCGTGCATTAACCTGTACTGTACGGCTGAATTGTAACTTTTACCATGCATCACCGATGTACTGCGTCATCATCTGAACCACCTTTCATTTCCCCAACTTCCATTCACCATAGCCGATCTACTAATTCATGTTTGATTCAGCTTATTTCGCTTACCCCTTTCATGCCAGGACCGCTGCTGTACTTTGCCATTGTTGAACCATTTCACTGCACCAACTTCTGGTCACGATCATTCTCATTGTATGCTTTCTTACGTTTGATCTTTATTTTTTTAATCCACTTCCGGTCAAAACCACTTATGCAGGACCACTACTGATTCTTGTTTCAGACATCTCATTTCATAGTGCACTCCCTTTCGATTCAGAGTACAACTACATTAATGTTTGATGTGACTAACCTGTGATCTACTTCCACTCACGAAGACTTGTGTGCCGCTTGAATTTCATCTTATAAAATTCATTCTCCACTGGTCAAGGCCACAAGTGAACTGTTTCATGTTTTTAGACGCATCTCATTTCAACCACTTAATTCGGATTACACTATAGTCTTGATCTTATTTCATCCTTTCCTGGTCACTGCCAGAGAGCAGACTGTTCCACATATACTTCATTGAACCACTTTAGAAGGTATATAGAAAGCCTTTTTACTACCAGCCTCCTATTTCCACTCAAAATTCATTCTGTTGGAACTAAACATTATGGTAGAAGGCAGTTTCAATATACACCTGCGGAAACTGTTGATTTTTTTTTCTCTTAAAATGGACATGATTATGCATAAGAAATGCGTAAAATAATGCATGCTGTGATAACACGATTTCATTTGGGTAACGACGAAATTGCCAAATGGTGGCCATACAGCTGCGCCAACCAGTATTGCAATCTGAATACTAGTACATACCCGATCGTGCAAGTAACAGTATAATACGTGGTGCTTTTTACACTACAAATTCGGACCGTAGTAGTATCATCCATTGATCTTCCGCGCGAGGGTGAATCGCATGAAGCAGCTTGTTGGGAATTACGATTGCCAGGGCACGATCGATCATCACCCAACAGTTTACCTATACTCACTATACTGAACGGAGAGTGTCTCTTCAGGAATAAAAAGTCGTGTACTGCGGTCGAAACTATTTTACACTTTTGATCTCAAAAGATTCCAAAACAAGTCATCATCCTGACAAACCGCGTCAGCGACCAGACAAGTTTCACAGTAGACCTTTCCGATATAGGCCTAATAATTGCAAGAAAATTCCCGTAATCAGTGGTAATGATGGATGATGATT
This sequence comes from Diadema setosum, assembly GCF_964275005.1. Classification (NCBI taxonomy): domain Eukaryota; kingdom Metazoa; phylum Echinodermata; class Echinoidea; order Diadematoida; family Diadematidae; genus Diadema; species Diadema setosum. The sequence goes on along the minus strand of NC_092685.1, from coordinate 31,080,284 downwards.
TTTAAGCCCTTCTGAGAACTATGTTTTACCATTAATATTTCCGTTCATCATTCAGGCCGTCCTTTGACTACAGTGCACTTCCGAGCACCAGGAGGTCACATAAACCACTTTTCGTCTACACAACGTCTACTACAAATGCTTTCCTTACTAGGCCTACTACATGTCTTTATACTACTATAGCCTACTGCTATTACCAGTGTCATCATTACAACCGCCACTGTCATTATCTCGCTGATACTTAAATTAGTAGAATAATACGACGGTCATTTACTAGCACTAACAACTATTGTTGCTGATCACATTTTTTACGTCTGTATACTTGAAACACTAACTTCTTCTATCATTGTCAATTATAGTACTAATATGCCCTTATTTGAATCAACGACCGTTAGGCCTTTTATGCGCTATGTTGTCGCAAATAATACTGTAATATGTCTACAGCGCAAATGGTTAGCTCAATGGCAAAAAGCGTAACTATGGCTGCATGCGTCACGCACGTCAAGCGAGACGCTTGTTCGTCGTTGCAGAAAGTGAGCCAGATATTTGACCGCCTGCTGCTTCGTCGCACCGGGATGGCAACTGGATAAGACCGATGGGCCAACTATAGAGCGATTGAACGCCTGTGTGTACGCCCTCCCATCTCTCCCTCCCTCAACCCCCCCCCCCTTCTTCTTCTTCAGGGTGTCCCTCTGTTTATCACTTTCTCTTTATCAATCCTCTTCCTTCCCCCACCCTGTTTCTCTGTAGCAGCGTGAATGGAATTTATCCTGTGGCGAAGCCATACTCTTTGGTCGTTTAACCCACCGTCCTCCATAGTGGAGGATCTCCGTGCCGAGGAAAACTGGCTTGGAGATAAAAAAAGAAAAAAAAATGTTTCCATGGCCGTTTGTTTTTAAAGCGACGAGCCGTACTTGTGTTGCTAAATTCCATTCCTTCTCGGACATCGAGCATAGGCGCGCATTCAGTGTTTCAGTGTGTGGTGTGGTGTGTGTGGTGTGTGTGTGTGTGTGTGTGTGTATGTGTGTGCATGTGTTTGTGTATTTGGGGTGTGTTAATGTGTTAATTGTGTGTAATTGTATATTTTTATACATTGTAAGGTGCGCATATGCATTTTCAAGTAAGCATACCGAGGGAAAGGAATGACATTATTCCTTGTGATTTTATTTATCATTAATAGTAGTTTCATATCTTATTTAGACATTCGCACAACACAAACACGCGTTTTAAACCATGCAGGAATATAAAAACGCAGGTATACGTCCATACTTCTGACGAACGAGCCCTTCGAATACTAGTGATACTATAGTACAAAGTGCACACGCAAGCACACACATACACCAAAGAGATTATATAAACTCTCTTTGGTATACACACATACACATACACACACACGCACACACAATAGCATGTAAGAGCAAGGAGGTACTAGGCGAGCGCCTAGTACCTCCTTGGTAAGAGCACCTACATTGCTAGAAAGACGTTGGATTCAGACCCTGCTCGAAATCTGAAATGTACGAAAATGAAATTGTATAAGATCCACATAATTATTTATGAATACTATATCAATATTATATACCCTAAATTATCATTATCATGTGGGAGAAATTCTGTTTCACTTATGACCAACTTGCTATGTAGAATGAGACCGTGATCCCATGCGTAATGTTCGGAATAAATTCCCTGTGGTCCTGCTTCTGTTTTTTTTTTTATTTGTTTTCTTTCTTCTTTTTTTTTGGCCGAATTTGTTAAAGATTTTGTTACAGAAAAAAAAGTAAATATGTACAATAAAATTTAGAGATGTAATTGTGTATAGGACACAATCCAAATGGCTTGGGCGTGCAATAATTTTTTTTTTTCAAGTGTGAGTGGAAAGAATTAATTCACTGAACATGAATCTTCACATCATCAGACTCCAGTACATATCATTTCCTTCGTTGTTTTTCTTTTCCTCAAAGCGCTTAAATAGCATTCAACTCCTTTCCGAGGGGACTGTAATCAGGGCTAAAAGGAAACGAATCATGTGCTCGTTACCGAACCCGTTATTGTGGCATTATGTTACTCATGCTTTCCACAATGATCATGTTTGTTGCATTTAAAGATGTCCCGTTATGTTCTTGCCGCCATAAGGACGCCATGTACACGAGTGACCATTTTTTGTTTGCTTAAAGGCGCACTCGTAATAAAGCCTACATGCGCACTGTATACTTAGATTGGTCCTGCGAAGTGCATGTTATATTTACACACGTGATGCAGGTATTCGGTCGGGACGTATACATCCGTGTAAACTGATACGGGTAAGGAACTACGGACGTGAGTCCAGGGCCCCGTTGCTAGAAACTTTGCGTTTAAACGCAACTTGCAACTGATTGTCACTGACCATTCTGATTGGCTCAGGGTCTGCCCTATTAAGAAGACATGCATGCAACAATGATTTTGATTGGCCAGTGACAATCAGTTGCAAGTTGCGTTTAAACGCAAAGTTTCTAGCAACGGGGCCCAGTATACGTAGCTATACCGATTGACCTTCTTACATCAGTGTTGTGAGCAGGGCAGTGTTTTATAGGTGAGCATGTGCAGTTACCCTGAGCAAAACACTGTCAATGCACATTCACTATTTATGTGCAAGTTGGAAAAAACTGAGAAAGATGCAGACTCTACAGACTTTTATACGCGTTTTCTTATACGGAAATAAATACCATACCATACCATACATAACCATTCTTTTAACAGTGACATCAGTAGTAAATGATAAATGTTATCATCAGCTTTATCATTCTGTACTTTTGGGCCAATTTGAGAGAGTGACAACTGCGCCACGTCTAATTTGCAGAAAAGTATATACACTTACATGCTTGTGTTTAACATCATTATTACATAAGACCACAATGATGAAAAGTCAAAATTCTACAACTTTCTAATTCTGAGTCTGATTTTATTAGCACTATTATAAACACATAGTGTGCCCATCCTGAACGTCTTGCTTTTAGAAGTGTTCGGTCACAAAAATCACGTCTTAGTCTTTGATTTTCCCCCGTCTACCTCTATAAAATTGTTGGTAATTCTAGGTGGGCGAGAGGGTTGGGATCTTGATTGCTTCAAGCTTCATACAAGGGACGGAACAGTGTATGTGTGAAGGTCTTTAAGAGAGAATGGTGTCACTGCAATAAATGCGATAATGCTCCCAGAGACAAACTGCATGAACGTGACTTGCGGGATTATCAAATCCTCGTCTCTCCGGAGACGACAGATGGTTTTAGGGGCAGTATGGCAAAATTAAGCAAGCTTTACGTTATCAAAGTGACGAACCTCTTTCTGTGTAAAAGTTTAGAATGGGGTTCCTGTCATGATAATGTATCATGTTTTTAGATATATATATATATATATATATATATATATATATATATATATATACATATATAAAGAGTAAAATCAGTCGTATAAACACCACAGGAGCCAAAAAAAAAAAATCAAATTTTTTGGCTCCTGATGCGGTGTTTATACGACGACTGTATTTACTCTTGATACCTATTTATTACACACCGACGCAGAACTTTCATATTTTGATTATATATATGTATGTATATATATATATATATATATATATATATATATTATATATATATATATATATATATATATATATATATATATATATATATTCATATTCATATAATGATACTCTGCGTGTGTGTTTGTTTGTGTGCAGTGCACATATTAATGTATTCCTTTCTTTCATTCCACGGTTAATCATGCATTTTCCTGTATATGAATATAGGAAGGCTTCAAAGATCTGGTAAAATATATGAATATAATGATGTGATGAGTTACACACCAATATGAGTATTTCGTCATGTTAACATTTATAAAATACTCCTCGAAAGCTGACTCGATATGTGATTGGACAATCTTAGGTACAATCCATTCTGATTGAGGAAAATGGAAATGCACATAACTCAATTGAATGCTGTTATTTTCCACCCTGACTCAGAATGATGTTTAAGAATGAAAGAGAAAGAGTATGAATTATATGTTTTCATTTTTTTTATTGAAAAATATGCGCCATTTTCCTGTTATATCAACCGTTTCTAGCAGTGAAAAAGGAGAAATCAGTGTTACAGTGTGTGAGGTCGAGGGTCAAGACAGAAATCTGGACATGAGGAAACAAACTGTAAGAACAGATTTTTCTTTCTTTAATTAGTTGATAGCATGTCATCTTCGAGATTCGAAATTCTTTCAAGGCCCTTCCTTGCAACGTGAAATATAACGAACAAAAATATTGAAAGTAAGTTGATATGGTATCGCTGCTGGGGGGAAATGAACACATGTAGATGATATTGCTCGCGAATTCATTAATTAAGCAGACAGTTGGCTATAGCAGCGTGTAATGTTTGTACACTGTTCTGTACACGTCCGTGAAAATTGACATATTTACGTGTAATTTTGCAACGATGTTCCTTTGCTTTTTGACGATCTGTTTGCGAATGAAGCAAAATTGGCATTTGATTGCCCGATGGCAAAACGATTACGATCATGGTGTCCGCGATAGTATAACGTGCGCTGGAGTGATTAATAAACGCTTTTTTTTTTTTTCAGCATGCAGCGTCTGCTTAATGATCAAAGCGGATATATGCAGTAAAATAAAAGGCAATGTGGACATTTTGGTTTTGTTTTAATCGAAACGTGAACTGAACTTGATGCCGCGGGAATAGTCAGCAATCGCTATACGAGATTATTTTGGCGGGAAAACATAAAGGGACGTTAGTTGTCTACCCATGACATCAATCACACCAAATACCTGAGCTTGCCTAGTCACATGCATGTGCTTGTTTGCCCAGTCCAGTTTCTTCTGTTTGCGTATTCCTCTTGGTATTCTATATCATACGTGCGATCACAGACAGAATCGTGCACCAGACTGGATTCCATCCCTGTTTCATTCAGTTTAATGTACTGATTGCTTATTATGCCGGCAGGTAAAATAACGCTGTAAGATAATAACAAATCAGAAAAGAAAAACAAACACTTTAACACAAGCTTTAGAGTGAATTATTAGAATCCATGAAAACGAAAGTTCATCATAACGATAGATACAAATAATCCTTATCTTTTTCATGCAGTGATATGGTGCAGTTCGCCTTTAAGAACTTTGCATAAAACTGTTTTGTCCTGCACAAGAATCGCTACCATGGAAATATGGACAGATTGCGCCCTTATACAACGCATAGCCGTGAAATGACAACGCACTGATAACGGATGTTGCCAAGATATAACATGCCGGGAAATGCAAATTATAAATAGAAGTAAAAACCAGGTATATAATAAAGGTCAGAGGTGGCTTTAAAACAACTTCTAGTAATTGAAAAATAAGTGTGTAAGTTAATGGGGGAATCATCACTTTATTAGTTAATCTTGGGACCCATCATTTATCATGACTATACCATGCATGCGTATAGAGTATTCGGTGCAAAAATACAAAAAAGATAATCGGAACCCCTTGCAAATGCTTACTTGAAATACGTCTCGGGCTTTGAAATCGAGAAGTTCTAGAAATATGTTATTCTCTTCACAGTATATGTGGTTTGTGATATTTCATATTTTGCCATCATAAAGCCGTATTTTGAAATTGTATTCATTAGTCTTTTGTGGTATAGGCATTACAACAGTGTGCATGTCATTCAGTTCGTCCACAAATTATATTTGTGACACATACTATAGATCAATAACAATAGTAACGAAATCCCCATGTATACAGAATGAACTTTACATGATAAATGTGGTGAAAAATACTTCAATCAGTATATTATATAGGATGTGTTATATTCAAATTTGGAATTGAAATGATTATGTTGGGAACCTACAAAAAAAAAAAAAAAACTAAACTAAACAGATGTTTGTGGGGATCGAGGCTACAAGTCCCAGGAAAATAACTCACTTATGATAAGCCGCACTTTCAACAATAAAGTCATTTTTAATGTCCAATTTACTTGTTTCGAGGGCTTCGTTACGATGCATACTTTGAGTTCGGCATCATTCCGCAGGCCTTTAAACTATATCAGACATAAAATATCGTACACATCAGTGACCATGCTATACAGAGTGTGAAATTACTGGATATCCTGAGAAGTTCTTAATATGTTTAGTGGATTTACCGCAGGCCTAGCCACCAAGGCTTTCCATAATTTATTGGAACATATATTTCGTTGTCATCACAACACCGAGTTTCATGAGGTATTTTTGTCACTGACTTTGTTATAACAGTTTCTGACATGGCAATCCCCACAGAAGCAGAATGCAGAGTGTGTTGCCTTAAGTGGCCGCAAATGGTGGACAATCCTGATGTTCAATGTATTTAAATTTCAGGAGTCATGATTAGTCATTTTTTAATCCACAACCAATGCAATTAGGTACTCCCGTGTTGAATGGTATGTCTGTTTTCCCCCATACCCTTTATGAATTATCCATTTGATGGAAGTGTTAAATGTCAAATAATATTCAACATCCAACTCTAAGTTCGTTCAGGTAAACTTTCTAACTTTTTAATTGAGATTCAGTGTAGCCTTTTGTGCTATATCTGAAAAAGAAGTATTCCAGAGATCACTATCTATGTTACTAAGTAGACAAGGTAATGTTCGTATACAAGATACGAGTATTGAGACTATAATTCTTTCTTTTTTTAAACACTACATCATAATTGTCAAACCACCAGCTTAAAATACATGCTTTGATACATTCGCGAAAAGAAATGGTGAGAGTATTATCTTATAATGGTAACAGCATAAATCGCAAAATTCGTAAAACACATCATGCTTCATAATCTTATGGGGGGGAAAAAAACCAGCAGGATATTGACATCATTCTAAATTGACAAAATTGCGTTAGACCTCCGTCTGAATTGTTGATGGATAACAAGGCCAGTTTTCGAATATTCGTAAATACAACAGCGGAGAGCATACCCACCTCGAACGAACTCTGTCCACTTTAGTGTGCACAAGAAGACTTCCACACGGATGCTTTAAAAAGACTCCCAAAACAACAACAACAACGACCGCTGCATCGGGTCTCCCTATATGCCGCACCGGCATCGCGAAATTTGCATCAGAAATTTAGCCTAAAATGGAAGCATAAACAAAAATGCATTGTGCATGCGGTGGAGCTGCATGCATGCAAATAGAAATGCGGATGCATGCCGCGTTTGAGATGTGTTCCCGAAGGTCTCCCGTGAAAGAACAGAGTGCTGGGTGATTTATAAGCATAGCTGCAGCGGTTTTGAAAACAAACAAGGGGGAAAAGTCGTGAAGCAGTTGTGCGTGAGGTCATTGATTTGATCGGGGCCATTGGTGTGATACACAAAACGACTACTACATATACACGTATATACGACAAAAGCCATACGTATAAGTAAAGTAAAGTAAAGAAAGCAATGTTGTTATTATCACGACAGTTCACTCATCTTTCCGCACATTAATGCGCTAAAAGAGAGGAGATTGATTCCATAAGGAAGGTGGACCTTTTTTGTTCCGATTGTTTATTGCCCTTGAGAGCCCGTGAATCAACACTTCACTCTACAACTGCATGTGAAATGTTGTTCTGTCCCCCCGCCATTTCTTTTGTGAGCGGCTTGGACCACAAAACAGGAGACAATATTTTGTGAGGTAGATTACAGTGAACACGATTATTTTTTTTTATATTGATATTACTAGTATTATCATCATAATTGCCGTCATGAGTTTTGCAATTAAATTCTTATTTTTTATAGATTTGGCGGTCTATCAAAGACCGAGATTGTCGTTACAAAGATTTATAAGATTAAAAGAGGACTAATCGAGATGAGGAGAGCTAACTTGTGATACACGTCGTCTGGGCAGACAGCGTCGTGTAATGTAGATGTCATTTGATGGCACGTAATTGATGTGACAGACGCGAGAGTCCACGGCTGACAAACGACGGGAGTCTGGAGAAAAGATAGCTAGCTGTAAGGAGCGCCACACTCTGCCCTTCTACTTGCGTCATGCGAGCATCCGTTGGATGGCACCTTTAAAACGCGAAGGAAAATGTCATCACCATCGCGCGAGGCAAGTCACTTCTTGTGGCGAGTCTGCTACAGAGACAACAACGACAACAACTACAACTACAAATAACGCACAAAGCTTTGAAAGGCTGTACGGCCGAATAACGCGCGAGCGTCGAGTCGGAATCTTCGGCAGGAGCAAAAGAGACGGTGGATTTTTTGTATTTGATGTACCAGTTACCAGTACGCTTTGCATGCTTTGAAGTGATCATGGAGTATTACGCAACGAAGACTGCTACCGCACCTTTCCTATTTCAGATATACATGGGATACACACACTGAGTGTTGTGGCGTCATAAAGGTCTTTTCACGACATGGCTGTTCTTCACCGTTTCTTTGGTCTCGCTGAACAATTTTGCGAAAAGCACGGGAAAATGTCTCCACACGAAAGCTCATTCACACGCCGTTTCCTATACACTTTGGAGTAACTCGTGCTAAAATGCATTACTTACCAAGCAAATGATTTTTTGTGCAACGTTTATTAAACTGCTCCAGAAGGAAATTAGTACCACACGGATTTTTTTGTCATGGTAAGTTTCGAACGTGGTACTGCTAGCTATAGTGAAAAGTTACACTACTTTTGGCACTAATTACGTAAAACCTTGTCGGTCTACTTGAACATGTGAACGTTTACAAGCGATTTTCGTAATGGTATATATATGTATATATATATATATATATATATATATATATATATATATATATAACATATATATATATATATGTATATTCATTTCTATTTATTTATTCATAGAACTGCGATTTATGCGATTGACTTGTAGCAGACAAAATTGTGCATAATTGTATGCGCTTTATGTGTGTTTGTGCGTGTGCGTGTGTGTGTGTGTGAGAGAGAGAGAGAGAGTTTCGTCGCATGCAGAAATGGGATATAAGAGGACTGTCATAATAAGGTAAAAAGTAAAGTAATGTGTAAATGTTTCTCTTGTTTCCCTCTGGAATTACGACGTCCCACGCAGCGCTTGTTGTAATGATATTTGATATTTTTCCATTCTAACAGCCATGTCTTATCTGGTGTAGCGCGACCGGGCCGTGCTTTTCCTTTTCTTTGATTGATTCATTTAATGCTATTTTGGTAGTCCTAGGTACAATTCGTTAATTTAGGTACACCATGTTACCGTGTTGTTGATTCCACCAGTGCAGAAACGCCTCCTTGTTTTTCTACAATACCGTATGTCCCCCCCCCCCAAAAAAAAAAAAAAAAAAAAATTACAACGGGACCCTCTGCAAGTGATAACTTTAAAAGCAGTGAATCGATTCAAATATAATTTCAGGGTATGAAACTATAACTCATTGCCCACATCTTACAGAAAACCCCATTTGATTTGCTTCCGTTGTCAAAGAGAAATAAGGAATTTTGTAGAGCATGTCAGGAATCTCTTACCTCCAAGTTCTGGCTATTGTGTTCACACATTAGTATGCAGTTCCAAGAGCATCCAAGTGCTAAACTTGGAAGAATCAGACTCATGACATGTTTTACAACAATCCACATTTCTCTGTGACCGCTCAACCAAATTGAACGGGGTTTTCTCCCAGCTAGAGCTAAAATATTACATTTTAAGACCCCGAAGTAGCATTTAGACAGTTTAATCATAGTGGGAGTTATCAATGCGAAAGTCCGATTGTAATTTTTTGGGGGACATACCGCAGGTCAAAATGCTAGAAAATTGAATTGATGATTATTTATTACGCGTTACACGAAAGTACAGCATGCTATTTTAATCATAAAGACGGGAAAGTTATATTTAGCGTTCATGCGTTAGAGCCTGGAGCCTATAAGGATCATAATTTCATACAGAATGCAGAAGACACTGTATACTGGCGGACATATAAATTGATTTAAGAGCTATAAACGTGACGGTCGCTGCGCTTCCTATAATAGCAGAAGAGAGGAATATAATCTCCCAACACGTTGGCAATGGCTTTGATAACTTTGCCAGAGATATTATATAGCTCATCGCATGCGACAGGATTAGGCTCTTGACGATCAGAAGAAAGGTTTTAATAGGATATCAAAGAAACACTTTTACTTCACTTTGTTACTCTCTGGGGGAGATTAGATGGAATTAATTTTGACTCCTGGAAAGAGATATTGCAGTTGGACGTCTGATGGATCTGGATAGCTCTCAGAAGACTGCACCACAGTATACCAGACGCTCCTTATCTCTCTCCCTCTCTAGCTCTCCTCTTTCCCGCTTTTTCTCTCTCTCCCTCCACCCATTTCCCCCCACCCCCTCCTCTCTCTTCTCCCTAGTCACTCAGTCATAGGGATAATAGTACGCCTAATTACTGCGAGCAGGACTATTTACACCTGGCATGTCAATCCAACCATCAATCAATCCACAAGCGGAACGTCATCATCGATTACCGTTCCCACCCCGTGTTCCAGCAACTCCACGACGGCGACGGCAAATCATTATTATTGTTTTCATTGGAGGTTTTTTTTACGCGAGATTTCATGCAAATCAGCAACTCTCTGTATCTCTTTAAAATATGTGAGTGGTGTATACGTGCATATGTCGTGGGAGGGATTTCGAATTCCGTTTATCATCCGGAGATTAGGGTCTAACACCGAAATGGATGCGCCGGACCGCGTCAAATCGCATCACGGGGAGATATTGAATTTGTGATCACCGCTCGAGCAGAAAATTGCTCACCAGTGTCGAGGAGGCCGAGCCGTCCCGACGATCACCGCGAGGTGTTAGGGCCGAACGCCTCCGGAGCTTACTCCTCGCTCATCTGAGAGAACGCCGCCATCCTAATGGAATCATCAAATTCACTGTCAAATGTTTTATGTTTTGTTTTTTGCTTCCTTTGAAACAAAATGAGAGATATAAGCATATGGACATTGATATGCCTAAGCATCAAACTGGAATAACATTCACATATGGAAGTCTTTTATCACATAATCGAATATGTGTGCTGGCTGCGTTTATATGCTTGCCAATTTTACAACAAATTTAAATATGGATGTTACTGCAACAAGGATTGAATTGCGTGTTTATACTGTGTCATCTAATATTATATATTCTTTCTATTATTCAAGTAAAAAATAGAAAGAATATGATGCGGAAACTGCAATCGGTTTTGCACATAGACATCTTTAATGAATCATCATGACATTTAATTTCAGCTTAAGAAGGCAACAAAGACAACAATGTTACTTCAAAATAAAAAAAAAGAAGAAATCACTTTCCGTGATGCAACTTGATAATTTAACAACTCGTCAATGAACCCCACACCGGAAGCACTCTTCGATAATTCAGCGTCCAAACCTTTATGATATCTATAGAATAAAAATGTTTCGGTGGCACCTAAAATCTTTAACAACCCCCGGGCGCCAAACTACCTCGACTGGGTAGTAAAAATGTAAATTCGATTCGGCACGATTTTGACCACTTGTCTTTCGTAGGTGTTACGTGAGGACGTAGTACGAACCAAAACCAGACACCGTGCTGAATTTCTTCCATTGTTCTAGAACTTTGTCGAAAATAAATTTAGTGATGAATAAATGAATGAATTATCCGTTACACGAGAAGATACAATAGTATTCATTATCTATATTTGATGGAATTCCTTATAGGGAGAGGGAGAGCTCTGTGGTATGTTTGTATAGTTGATAAGACTCTGGTAATAATAATTTTAAAATCAAATTTGTGTTGTATTACTTTTTTTGTGAGCAAAAGTTGCAATTCAGCCGTTTTGGCCGCGAGAACATTTTTATCTAATAAACCATACCATACTATTACACTGATCATGAGCAACCCAGTTATAAGATAAGAGTCGGACCATTATTATCGTCAGTATTATATAGTATACTTTATCAAGCTCTCTGGCGGGTGCAGTGAAACATGTGCAAGAATAATGATTACAAAGGATCTACGGATTCAGCGGTCTTTAATTTCTTATAAACCATTTAATCGTCACGCAGAAGAAACAAATGAAATTTAAAAAAGGCGTCGTGAAAAAAAAAAATCATGCAGTCTTTTCATTACTACTTACGTAGGCGCATCGTTATCTATTACTATCAAAAGTTTCTTCAGGCATAGGTAATTTCTATGCAGTGTGGAGGTGACAGATTGTGAATATATTTTCATCACTATGCAAACTTTTTCTGTTGCCGTCCCCCATCCCCTCACGGTTTTGAACCAGTGAGGATAGTAATGCACATATATACCGAACAACTGACAGCAGGCAGAGGTATATTCACATCAGCAGGTGATAGTAGCCACAACCACCCACATGACCATGCCTGACATTTTTTGGTGATCCCTATACTCAGTACACAGTATGCCTCTCGCCCGCCCGAAAATACGACTGGAAAAATACGGTGGGAAACATACTTATTACATCCTTTTCTCGTAGTGTGTGTGTGTGTGTGTGTGTGTGAGTGTGTATGTGTGTGTGTGTGAGTGTGTGTTCCACGTCAGCACCGTGCACAGCGCGGTTCATTCAAACATTGACCTGACTGGAAAACAGATCCTCGCGTGAACAGATCCCGCAAAAGCTCGCAAACAAGGCATACGCCGTAATATCATTAAAATGGCTGCTACCCACGCATTCCGCGCAGGGTCGATTGCATTGTTCGCTACAGCTGCTTGCATTTCCTCCAAGCAGCAATGGCGAATTCACCGGCACAGCCATTTGTTATTCCGCTACCGTTGCAATCTCTGTACGAAATTCCCTGTTTAGTTCAGCCGGTGTTGGACTCTAGCGACCATCCCCTGTGTCATGTATCAGATGTTAAAGACATTTGTTGCTGTTGCTGTTGTTGTTTAACTCCTTTGTTTTTAATACGTCAGCATCCTGACATTGCAGACGCTCAGTGGCGAAACTTTATGATTAATCTGAGGTCACAGAGATACAGGTAAAGCAATGCGAGACATCATCAACTTATCGCTGCAAACTCTAAACTATATTTCTCCGAAAAAACCCCAAAACAAAGTGAAACGAGACAAAACAAAAGGCATAAATAGAATGTGTTGTTCCCCATCACATATTAGCGTGTGTGTGTGTGTGCTTAGTGGGGGGGGGGGGTCAAACACCAATGCGTGAACGAATCTGGGCTTATTATTGTGAATGGACATCATGTAGGGCTTCTTCGAAGCGCAATATTCAATTTCTTACAGAATCCATATCATAAGCCTAATGGCTGCGTGGGGTAAACAGACAGTTAAAGTGTATAAGAAAGGAGTAGGCTAAGGGGGAGTTGGTGATATTCCCATATGGCGGCACTGCCCCGGTAGCTCTTGATCAGAAGTGCCCTGACCTTCTGTTCTGACGTCATACATGCACTCACAAGCTTTACGCTGCTATGCAGTGTTCAGGTAGAAGCACCTTTATGGTGGCTTTGCACTAAATTGTGTTAAGTTTTACTATGTGTGCAGCTCTAGAATATAATGCTTGCAATTCATACCTACTATGATATCAATGTTATTGTTATATCTCATAATTTTCAGTAATGTTCATTTGTTGATGTAGCAAGACAGATTATATTTGGAGCTAGATTCTTAATGTGTGGTTTAAAAAAGAATACTTAACAAAATTATTTTGTAATGTTTCGATGCAAGACCTTGTAATGAGAAACTAACCTTTGGCGGACATTCTGCACTGCTGATAAGAAAATCTAATTGCAACGTAACATTTGCACAAACAGGGGTTTCGTTGCCCCTATCCGTTATTCATCATTGATGTGTTGAGCTATACTCTTTACTGAGATTAGAATATTATAACAGTGGTTCATAGTCCATTTGCTCACAGGATGCCGAGAGTGACAAGAACACAGTTTGGACCCTTGGGGGAAAGTGAAGGAATGCCGAAACTCATCTAGATGGAAATTACAAGAAAAAAAAGAGATAAGATCTGCTGGGAGATTTGTAGAGGGAATGATAACGGAATCATGAGAAGAAAATCTGGAGACGGAAACTGGAAGTAAGCGAACAGGAAAAGAGCACTCGAGGTGGAGTCCTTGTTGACACAACGCCCGAGTCCATTACTCGACAGTTACTGCTAATGACGGACCGACAGAACGGAGGCTGGAGTGGGGAGGGGGGGGGGGGGTAGAGAGAGGGGAATGGATGTATTGGTGCGGACCTGGAGGGAGCAGGTAACCCAGAGTGTTGAACGGGAGAAGCATCGATCGAACTTTAGGTGATATTTGAGTTAAAGATATTATTTTGGGCTTCGAAGATGAACGGGGGGAGGGGGGGGGGGGCGATGTGGTTGTTGTTGGATGTCGACGTTTACTGACAAACATTGTGTATCATACTGAGTGCTGATGCGCTTATATAGGCTCATCGTTTCTTGTGTATATTTTCCCCATATCGATGCGAGGGTTATTTAAACCGCATATCAACTCCGTGTACAGATTAGTTATTATTGCATAATGTGGGCGAAAGAAACTTAATGATTATAGACTTCACTAAAACCCATGGTAAGAAAAAGATATGAAAGAGTAATCGAGAACGCATCACTTTCTCATCATTTTGAAGGTAAATGTAGATGTTTGTTTGATTTTGATCAATCAATCATCTTGAATATGGAGTATAGAATCGCACTTCTACCATCTAAACCGGAATCAAATAACTACATCTGACCACAGACTAATCGAATATTCACACAGTGTACGTAAACACCATCTCGCACTCTGGGGAAGTGCTCCCCGAGTCTCCAGCTTTTCGTCCAAGCATCCGGGACAGCAGACTGACATTCCGAAGGCTATAAGAGGCCCCCAAATGCGTGCGTGGTAGAGTGATGTAATATTCATGTTGCAAAAGACATCAGAATTTATTGTTGCAGCTATATACGAATAACCTCTGGCCTGGTCAAATCATCTCATTGCCCATTCCAGGCGGACAGCGGCATGCATGCAGAAAACGAGGACCAGATGCTGAAAGAACGGAACTTCATCCGTCTTCGGTTTTTTTTTTCCGTCTCCTGATGTCGCACACGACTTCATCGCGCGCGTTCCGCACTCTTCATGAGCCGATGGATTTGGCCGTGCACGTCTCGTAATGCAGCAAATTTAGCGTGATGGAATTTCCATTTGAGGGAAATGATCGGAAGTGTAAGCACATTTTCCTCCGTGCATAAGTCGGACAGGGGGAATGTCGAGGCCTGTAAGAGCTCGTGAGGAGGAGGAGAGATTCCAGTGCAAACAGCCGAGAGTTCTCCCTATATATGCGAGAGCATTCTGAGCGTTCGCTAGCTAGCTGTGTCTCTCTTTCCCTCTTTAATCCAATCACGCAATGGCAATATCCCTGAATTAGTAGTATATAGGTTTGGGTAAAGTTGAGAAAGCTTGGCAGAAACATCTTTACCGTATCAGACGCACTCTTACAACACACGCATACATACACACACACACACACACACACACACACACATATCATATATATATATAAAATCATGTATAATATACATATTTGTATCAAATTTTTGTTATATACGTTAATTTATATATGTGCATGATATATCAACATAATATGACATTATATTCTGATATATTTCATTATATTATATTATAGTGTATTATATTATATTATATTATATTATGTTATATCATATTATACTATATTATATTATATAGGTTTTCCCTTCCATTTTTGCACTTTTAAGATTCAATTTCATGATTTTTTCACACAAATTCGTCGGATAGCATTGGTCTTTTAGTGTGAGGGTGAACTAATTCTAAGCCTGCATTTCCTCACTTTTTCCCGATATTTGGATCAGTAGACATTATTCCTAAATCGTTTGCTTGACAATATATTATATATACACACACAGGAGATTGAATGATAAAAGGCAGTCAGAGAACATTAAAAACAGTAAAGGCGATCTTTAATCATGTTGTGACAACTTTTGGACTTGAGCTCTTTTACTTCCTGATTTTATGTTATTGCATGAAACAAACTTCAAAATGATTAACGGCAAAAATTTATGTCTTTTTATATACATTAAAATGGGCTTAAACTCTACACACATGTAAAATTGTCTGGAAATCGTGGATCACTGTTTTCGTTTGTTTGACAGTACATATGTTTGTCTCCGTGTGTTCTGTGAGAAGGGTGTGTCTGTATGAGCGTGTGTGTGTGTGTTTGTGCGTGCGTATGTGTGCATGTTTGTGGGGGTTTTTGTGTGTGTGCGGGGGTACGGTAAATGTGTGTGTATGTTACTCCTAAATGTGGAAAAAGTGAACGGTTGTAGGAAAAATTAAACAACCAAGAAATCACAACAGAAGAGATATGAGACGAATTTAAAGGAAAATTTGACGAACATGATCGCTAAAAGACGAAATTGCTTTTGCTGTTATGTGTGCAGCGAGTGTGACGAACGAATTTTAATTATAAATGACGAAAATTTGTGACATATAATTAAATTGAATAGACTTTGTTCGAAAATGATCGACAAAAGACGAATTTGAAACTAGGATTGGCACATTCCAGATCTCTCGGGAAGAAATTGAACCACAAATTAAATTGAATGAAAAAAAAAGTTTGAAAACGAACGGGAAAACCTATATTATAATAATTATATTCAAACGTTTGTCTGAAAATATGCAAACCAGACAGAAAGAGAGAAAAGAGATAGAAGAGAGAGATGAAGAGAGACAAAGAGCGAGAAAGGGAGGGAGAAGTGATGTGCTTTCTAGGACAGGGCATCATAGAAAAAAGACGACAAGAACACGACAGACACGCACTTATGAACAAAATGAGCGTAATGATTATATGGCCGCCAGAGACGACCAGGGAAAACATAAATGACTACAGCTCATCTGAGTCATGTTAGGTTGATAAAGTATGAAATTGTGTTTCTTTATAGGCAGTGTCTGTGTAGAAAATATTTTCTCTCTATTTTGTTGTTGTTGTAATAATACACCTGCTGTATGGTATCGTAACAGAATTTCAGCAGAACATTCGCAGAAAATGTCTGCCTGTGTAAGCCGGTTTGCCTGGTTCAAGTGTTACTATAAAAAGAAGAATATTATGTGCCTGTTATTTCTGCGAAAGTTATTTCTTCAGTAACTAGCACTCGTGTTTTTGTTTTTTTACTAAAATAAAAAAAGAAAACAAATCTGAGCTCCAATACCATGCCATGTGACATATTTATAACGATGATGAGGTATATAGAATCGTCGAACTTTAATGATTCTGATCCATGACCAGCTGCATGAGGACACGTATTCGTGTCGATAAATCTTACTTCCTCTCCGAAGCATCTGGATTTTTGACCGTAATCTAGGCCGAGATATTCTGTCTAAAATTGTTGAAAGTACTAGTGCCGCAGTCAGCCCATCCGAGATGTCGTTGTCTTGCTGGATTGGCTCTCGATCAATAGGAGGCAAATTTGTGCACGTAGCACATAATTCCAGTCGGTTTATGACATTTTACCGGCAGACTTTCAAGCATTTCAAGGGGAACCGAGCGATAACAAACTAATCCTATAAATCATTATGTGCTATAAAACAGAGACAAGACCCCCCCCCCCAAAAAAAAAAAAGAATAAAAAAGGACAATAAGAAAGGGCTACCCCAAAAATAGCAGGAAGCATACCAGACACACATAGACACCCATTCAACTATACGTGAACATTTTTTTTTTTTTTGCAAGCCCAACCCCAGAGTTCGTTCAATGCCCCGCCCTCCTTCCCTGCTTGCTCAATTTCACGGAGCTGCTGCTCCTTGTATTTTTTTTTGTCTCCTACAATACTACAGTGTTTGTTGCAGCATTCGTCGACTTTCCATCCAATATCCCCTGTAGCCGTGTCATCTTTGTGAAACCCACCAAACATCATCACAAAATACAATCCCAACAAGAGTCATGCCCTCTGGTTGCACAGAGAGTATCTTGTCTGTGAATAATGTTGTATTTGTTTTCTTGCAATCATGGGAATAGTTTTGTTGTTGTTTATCTACACTTCTTCATTGATTCACAAGTGGATTGTGGAAGAAGTTTTATTACTGTTTATCATTTTTTTAATTGATTCACATTCCTTGCACAATACCCTTTGGTCAACTCAAGATCTGTCAGATTTTTTTTAAAGATCAAAGTAAATGAAATTGTCCTGCCGAACAAAATGTTTTCGTTAAACAAATAGACTAATAGATACCACGACCGTCTTTGAAATCATGTCCTGAAACGGACAATTTTAAAAGACAGGAAAAATATTGATATTATTATTTTAATGTCTTTTAACGTGCTGCGATACCATTGTTTTCTTATGCTCGAGACCACAGTGATGATTTGTTTACGTCGATCACCCTTAAACTGTCTTTTTCTTTGAAGCTTCTCTAACATGTCTAAAGACTCCCACGTCATATTTCTCCGCTGGCAAAAAGGATGTACTTATAATTATAATTTAAAAGAAAAGCAAAAACAAAAAACTGCTAGGACATTGGTCAATGGCACCAATGTTTTGAACCACGGTCTTGATATCAGAGCATGACCCTTCATCATTGCAGAACAAACGAAATATTTTGGATAATGTTCATGCGCTCTTTGCGATCATCGTGGAATCGCATCGTATCGATCGTGATTGATAATGCGTCATGAGCCCGCGAACGCCACATTATTTTAGAACCTTCTATACACACCACCGAACACCCACACAAAGTGACGCATCAGAGTTTTTTCCGAGCTTCTGTATGGTTTTATAGTGAGTGAAGACTGAACGATGAAAAGTGAGACTCTGGATTTAAAACCTGCTAAGAGAAGTCGTTTTACTCACTATTATACAGCCCTATAGTTCGGGAGTATTATGACCATGTTTTATTTTGTAGCACAGGTGTGATGTAATGATGCCAAAGGCTTACTAATGGGAGGACAGTCCTTAAACTGAAGAGACACTATCTCTCTGATTAACTCTTCATTATTATTTATATCAATATTCCTGCACGGGTATGATGTAGCGATCTCCTGCCAACGGATAAAACTCTTTGGGAGATTCTGATTAAAATCCGGAGATCTGAAGTAAAAACTTGCAGCGCATTTCAAAATCTTCTTTGCAGGTGATGACGTTCTTGTCACACAGGAAAAAAAAACTCTGAATGGTAACAACGAGAGCAGATAGAATGTTTATCTTATAAAGCTACGAATGACCGAAAGCTCGGTAAGTACCAAAAAATAATGCAGAAAAGTCTGTACAGTGCCTTGTACGTTCCCGCGTAATCATGTATAGTTAGGAATAGCAAGGAAATCGAATCCCTATTATGCCTTTGTCACATTATTCATGCACTCCTATACACTCGGTGACTGTTTACTTTAGGGTAACAGCGCGGTCGGGGCGTGAAGAATGCAGAAATTCACGAGTTCGATGACGACAATGAGAAGCAAGTGAACTTCCCCCATGACAAGTTCAATAGACGTAGCGTTGTATAGCTGAGTGCACGCTGATCATTATAATATACAGAAAAATGCGCGGAAAAAAAAAACAGCCGCGGTGAATCCAAATCTATACTAATCACATAAAACGGCCCAACACTGGCATGGACAGTGCAGGTCACGATAGAGAAGAACAAAATGGAGTGTTAACTGTCGTCATATAGGCGTCACGCAGTCTCCTGCTCAGGCATATAGGCAGGCCTTAATAGTATCGGGCTGTCGACAGTCTCGAATTTTTAAGACAACCCCTCCCCCCCCCCCCCCCAAGGAAACCATTACTCTTCATAGTTCATCCCTTTAAAAATCAGTGTATTTTCTCAAAGCCTCTTAATATACTCTTTTCTTCCATTTATACCGCCCTAGTATAGAAGTAGTACGAAAACATAATATTGATAAGATGAGTATAATGATAGTGGTAACATCATGCGACGCTGGTATTTGTGATTATAATGATAACAACAGCATGGTATATAAAGTTTATCCATTGTATATCGCCGTCAGTGTTAGTACTGTTCTTCCATAGGGTTCTATTCTTATCATTATCTAGGCCTATATGCATGCCATGGTTCCAATTTTTGCACCACGGATGGTGTATATTGTTCTGTTCAAGGGTGTGCTGGTCGACTAGGTCTTCAACCCATGATCTTTTGTTTAAGAGTCAAGATCCGAAGTCGTCATTATGAAATAGTGCTTCCACTTTCCTGTTACTTTTCGTCTTCTTCTTATTATTATTCTTTTCTTTTTTTCCTACAGAAGTGATACGCACGTCGAACCTTTATAAATAATAGTATGGTGATCTATACTTCACAATACAATTCATACACAATGATATAGGTAATGAAAGAACACATTAATAATCAGCTGTTATTAAAGCAGCTCTTCGAAAGGAGTAACTGGAAACGGGTCCTTTCCTGCGTTTGCATTGGTCTGCAAGAATGATATACAATTGCCTTTCATTGCACAAAATTGAATGAAAATGGGGAAGGGAAAAGGGAGTATATAAAAAAGGTGCGTCTTTTTATTTGCTTGAATTCTTTCCTATGATTAATAACATTACTAATTTCAAGGTGTGAAGGCAAGTTCTTTTTTTCTATGGTAAAGAACCAGATTGTACTCTTACGGTTTACTGATTAATAACCATGTATGTTATATTACCTACCAGTGCATGCCAGCGCTTTTAGACTGATGAGTTTCTTCTCTGCGAGCAGGAGCAGAAGAGATAAAGGTCCTGAAAAATATGATTAATTTTATATTCAAGGTCGTTGCTGTCACCGTCGAAACAATATGGGCAAACCGACGCGAATCGACCAATCCAAAATAAGAGGGTTTATCCCACAATGCAGCCCAGCAGCTCTACCAGACATGTTAATGAACGGTGTCGGCGAATTATACGTGATGGGTCTTATCACCCCCACCTCAGCAAGATATTATGCTGCAGCACTATGTTATTCGGCTAAGCGATCCTAGAGTAGTACAGTGAGTTTGATTCCTGAGGAAGTGTGATATTTTTGTTTTGTTTTATCATTATCATACTATTATTCTAAAATTTTAATTACAAAATATACTCGAAACGAAAGTCAATACTCACAAGTGCACTGATTAACATGACCTTCACACCACTGGCGCGTGTCAACTGAGTGCAGACCGGTTAAGAACAACCCCCCCCCCCCCCCCCAGCATTGCACTGGCAGGAGTTTATAGCCTCAAACCGGATGAGAGTGCCACTAAAACCGGATTATATTTATTTTTATCAGGCTATTTTGGGGGAGATCTAAACCCTTCGGACTTAAGCAGAACGTTCCTACATTGCGGGTTACTCTTTTTCCTTCTATGTGCATTATTCACTCCTTTTTATACAGTGTTCTCTTGGCCACGCGAAATCTAATAAGGGCACTTAGGTGTATCTGTTATAGCGCACGACGCACAACCCTTGTGTGACATGTTTAGCCCGGCTTACAGAGAGACTGAATGACGACTGTTTGGGAAATACAGAGATTATACATACGTAGTTCTTACGCCTGAAAACGTCGCTAATATACGCAAATCAATCATGCAGAAAGGGTACAGGAACGGATTATCACGCGGGAAGGTATAGGAAGTTATGGGTTTTAATAACACTCCCGTTAATTGCGTTTGGTTGTGCGTGCATGCAGTTTGATGGAAAGCAAACAAAGTATTTGGCAAATAAGTTCATATCTACAGTAGAGAATTCACGTAGGAGTGTAAACGTATGTGTGTGTGTGTGTGCGTGTGTGTGCGTGTGTCTTCTTGAGTGTGTGCATGGACAACAATACCGATAAAGGAGGATGTAAGGCCATCTTGGTACACTGTATTTATGATTTCACGAAAAAGAATTAGCCATAAGGTTGACAAACGATCAAGAACTTTTATTAGGCAGCCTATAATCAGCAGCCTGAAGGGAATAATAATGCCTCTTTGAAATGTAATGACTTTGGTACGTCGTTGTCTTACAGTGTTCATTACATGTACATGCATTGCCTTTTAAAAAGATTTAAACCTGAAAGACTGACTTAGGAAAGAAAAAAACATTTTAACACAATATCTTTTGCTCTAATCTTCATTCGGAACGTTTGAATTTTAGTTGGATGATATTACACACTTTTGTTTTATCATCATTTCACATCATTTCGAAGCAATTAGACGAAACACAATTAGACCCACTTTATAGCTATAGGCCTACTGCAGTGTTTACGTTGTAGACACGGCATGAGAAGTTTTACTATTAACCACATCCTTGGGCGACCTATCGATATTTCCCACCGTCTTCCGCTTAGAATCCTAGTGTGTTAAGGGCCAAACGAAAAAAAGAAAAAAAGAAGAGAAAATTATTCACCCATCATTGAATGCAACAATCCGAGCTCATTAAAAAGACAAATCTAATATAAAATTCTGGTTTCCCATGGAAAATACGCCAGGGAGATACCCTCAGGGCGGTCGACAATTCACAGTCGCGAGCAAGCACCAAGAAACTCTGACGTCACAATCAAGTCACCTTCTACTACTAGTATACGATCAATGGGGGTGGGGTGGGTGAATATCTGGTAAGCTAACGCTCACGTTTGACGAAACACTGTGAACAGCGGGGTAAAGCATTTAGAGAGAGGATATTTCCGAATATGCGGATGTGGAAACTGATGAGAATGATGGCAAACTGGTGCACGATGATAGTATTTCATTCTTTTGCCTCTTCTCCATCGCTGGGATACTTATTGAATGGCCTTTCACGTAGTACACATTTGTGCTTCTTGCAGTCTGAAATGGACTTTTGATCAAGGTAATCAGCGCAATTCTAGTTTCGAAAAAAGAAAAAGGAGAAAAAAAATATTTCGCTTACTCAGGCAGGCAAACGACCTCGCCCGCGCAAGCCAACACCGTATTGTATCCCAGCTTCGCAGTGTAACTGACTCTTTAAAACTCTTTCGACTTTCTAGTTTTCTGCATAATGCAACGCACTGTCTCTGCCTTTGTAATATTGGTCTGATTAAATAGAATCGTTGTTTACCATATAGGAGTAATTTTCTTCTTTTTTTTTTTTTGAGATAGAATCACCGAAAACAGTCATATATGAAAGCCAATCCTTTATTATTCCTCACCGCCTTTTTCAAATAATACCACGAGTTTGATGGGCGTTGCTCTCTCTCTCTCTCTCTCTTTCTCTCTTGCCTACTTATGTCAATTGAAGGCAAGTGATTTCTTTTTGTAATCATCTTTCGAATATGATATGAATACCCACCTACAATGAGTTTCGAACTTTCCAACCGAATCTCAACCAAATTATCGCTAGCACAGCCGTAACTCCCCTCCTTGATATTTCTATATACCATTTTGCTTTTGAATCTGTCGGGCGCTAGGTCTAGTGTGGTCGTACTTCAGTTATCCCGAACCAAAATGAATTTACATCAAATCCAACCAGTCCAGCCCGAGTCGTCTGATCGGCGACGCTTTGCAAATCTTCGTATTTTTTTTTTCATCTTTGACCGAACTTAGTTGAACTCGGCTTTCCCGTGTTTGTGGCCTCTGACGCGAGTAGACGTACATACGAAATTAGACGCTATATTGCACCGAGTATATACGATAGATGCTCATGACCAAAAAACAAACAAAGCGTAAACTGAACAGTGGGAAAAATTCCGTGCGTCACCTTCAGTGATTTCTTAAAACCTCTATTTAGCACCGGTCCACCTTGTTTCACCTGAGATTTTTCAGTGATTCATAATATTCACTGCATAGGCTGTTGAAACTGGATGCAGCATGAAAATTATTTAAAATCTTAAACCTTTCATATTCTTTGTACTGCAACAAGAGCTAAACTCAAAAATTTAAGCATCTTGTCAACAAACTGATTGAAAATAGTTGTATAAAGATAGTGACTTGAAATAACGCACAAACTAGAATGTTAGCCATAGGATAGATACACAGTAAGTCTCTTTACATGTGCAACTGAACCTCAGACATAAAGTAAAAATGTCTGAAAATACACGCATTTTTTATTTTCCAGAATGTATCAAGCTGATTTACTGCCAAACCGCAACATACGTGTAGCTATCAGTACATTGTTACTGCTAGCACTACAATACGTACTATAGTACCTATAAAGAAGTATACGGCTGTTAATTCTTGAATCATAAATATCAAAAGTTTCTAGTCATCATTATTGTCACTGCAATAATTAGGGTTAACTTTCGCTTATAATTATGTACATTATATTGCAATTTGAAGTAAGCACGGAACACCGACAAAAGCGATAACGAGCAGAATTTCTGCGTGTTTTCAATTTCCAATTTGTATGACTGCCTTCTGGTACTTTGAATCCATTGTACGTTGAAGCTAATTTGCGAAAATGAATAAACTCTGTTTTAATAATATTATTTGTGTATGTGACACGCATCAAAACACTGGAAATCAGCCGTTAAATGAGACAGTCCCTTTCAAAAGAAAATTGCAAATGGATCGTTTATAACTCGTTTTTGTCTTTTCGCATCGCATTTTCCCATCTCCTTTTTTTTTTTTTTATTGGTAAAAGCGTGCTGTGTGTACGCGTGATTGATATAACCTTCGGGCTCGTGCTGAAATTCAATCTAGATTCGAGCTTGTTTCTCGAATGAGAATGTTCCTATATAGCGGTCAAAAAATTATACCGGTCCGTGGGGACGAAATGGGTAGAGGGGCGATCCGAATGCATATCGACAGAATGTACACTGCACATCGATTTGGCACCGTTTTATTTTCGTGGTCTCCAGGCCCAACGGGAAATTGGAATCTCAGTCAGACGATGTAGTCCACCTCCCGGAGTTGAGTCCCACATTCTGGTGCATTTCTGTTTATCCTTTTCGAAGGTGTATGGTGAAAATATGGGAAGTTTCTCCCTCTTTGTTTCAAAAGAGGTTAAAACGTGTTATAATTAGTAGCGGAAACTGACTTTTACATTATCATGTCGACTATCTGTAATCACAATACACAAACCACTTAATGTGTGTACAAAATTCAATAAGAATACAAAGAGAACAGAAAAGTAGAGAATTATAAAGGGAAAGGAAATGTTAAAAAAAAAGTTAAATAAGGAAATGTAACAGAAAAAGTTAAATACTGGTGGTACTTCATTTTTTTATCATCACTATGATATTCTTTTCCTCAAACGAAACATGCCATAACTTATTTACGGGAAAACCTATAACTGTGACCATGTTGTTGAAAGTATTTCACTTTTCAAGACATTATACTGTCTTAGATAATTATGAGTTCGAAATCAGTAGCTCCAAACACTCGTTTGTAGTTTTAGGTTCATTCGAGAATGTTATGCAGGCAAATAGACCGAGTGAGTGAATAAATGAAATAATAAGTGAATGCAGTGAGAGAATCAATTCTACGCCTAACGCTGCAAAATCATTATTTGATACGCATTAGCGAAACAACCACCGCAGGGCGTTTTGTTGCATCGCCAGCCAGCCAATGTAATAGAATCTTCACTAGAGATCCTGGACGGTGGGAATCCTATACACGGTCATTATCATTCACGGGGGGCTCAGATTACAGCAAATTTCACTCACTGTTAACGTTGCGTAAGGTTAAGAGTGTAGTCTTTCGATCCATTCTACTCCCCCCCCCCCCCCCACACACACACACACACGAACACACACATCTTGTGCTTAATGAAAAGGTGATGAGATCGGGTTAACATCGTGCATCATCCGTCGAGGTCAAACTTGAAAAAGACGGGAGAAAAAAAGAACAACAACTAAGATTGATCTCATTGAGATGATCTCCCGCTGATTGATGCCCGGTAACATCTGGAGCTCACCTGCCCATGGGATTCCCGACCCATCCCGTCTTGTTTTCCGCTGAAACACAAACATTTCTGTCAACAGTAATCTAAAAGACATGTAATTAAAAGGATTTACCATTTTGTCCAATAACCCCATCTGAGTGGTAGCGGATAGATGTATGCATCTAACCGCAAAAGGGCATCCAATTTTGTTGTAAATTTTGTGATTGCCTGCGTGTGAGCTGAAGGTCGTATTATGTCATGTCTTCTAAAGTCACGCCTACTTCTGCTTCCGGAGACACAGTACAGCTTATGACGCATGAATTGACGTGGGAATCATGACAACGTAGAAATTACAATTAACATCATCCAAAGTTCTTATTGCTTATATAATCTTTCAATGTTTTTTGGTTCCATTGCTGTGTTTTGTTTTGTTTTTCCCCACGATATAACCGATCTTACTTTCTTACTTTATTCATCAGAGCGTGGCATTCTTTTTTTAACGGGAGTCCGGGAGCCGGAAGCTAATGGCACAATATAATCGTTATACTGCCCCAGTCATACAGATAAGGATCCCTCGGACTCATTTTTTGTTTTGTGTTGTTTCGCTGTTTTCTTCGTAGCTGGGCGTCAAACCACTATCATTTTGTTTATTTCATTTATGACTTCGTAACCCATCCGGGCGACGTGTTTATCACTTAAGTCATAACAAAAACTGACGTAGACTGAGCGTTGTAGCTCGCTAACCCATGAAAGCGAGCTTGCATGTTTACGTCAACTCACCTTTTTTCATTGAACTGTAGCGATGATTTTAGATTTCAATAGTATTGATTCAACAGACGCGAGACTTAGTTACAGAATTCCCAAGAAATATTTTGTGTTTATTACTGTTGTCGGGTTTTTTTTTTTTTCAAGGAAAATGTTAACAACTCACCCAAAGCATGTAGGTCCTACGGATTAACATGCTGTAGTAATGCAAACAAGTTTCTTGAAGAAAAAAAAACCCCACATACAATATACAAGAATAGGGAGAAGAGAGAATAGTTATGTTCAGACGATGACCCTTAACCTCGAGGATACGCTAACTTCGTCGCTAAGTTCGTCGTTAATATGGGGCGCCAAGTGTCGCGTGGTCTCTTTCGTCTTTCGCGACGAAATTGTTTTGTTGTTGTTGTTGTTGACAAGTGACAACGTCAATTTCGTCACGAGATGATAATCTTGTCAAGGATATAACAATTTCGTCGCAAAATTGTCATTTCGTGACGAAAGAGACGATGCAACACTTGGTGCCCCATACTTATCTTCGAGCTTATCCTCGAAGTTAGCTTATCCTCGGAGTTAAGGATCACCGCGTGAACGTAATTAATGAGATAAGGGCTTCTGACATAATAAGCTACGTTCAGTCGGTGATCTTAACTTCGAGGATAAGCTAACTTTGAGGATAGGCTCGTATTTAAGTATGGGGCGCCAAGTGTCGCATGGTCTCTTTCGTCACGAAGACCATGCGACACTTGGCGCCCCATACTTACCTACGAGCTTATCCTCGAAGTTGAGGATCACCGTCTGAACGTAACTATAGTGTGCGTGAAAATTTAATTCAAATGCTAAATATGTGAATGTCTGCAGAGGTCAGTGGTAATAGAAATGCTGACCTCACCATGCGTACTTGCGTGCAAATTGGTATTATGAAATAGGATAGCCTGAGAGGTCTATATCAGGACTTGACAATAACTTTTTTTTTTCCGTCTGCCCGAAAAAGAAATGTAGTGGCCCGAAATAAAAGTAAACATAACAACCCATTTTTTTTTTAATCTGAATTCGCCTGATGGACCCACCAAAAGATAGCTTTTATTG
Organism: Diadema setosum; assembly: GCF_964275005.1. Lineage (NCBI taxonomy): Eukaryota > Metazoa > Echinodermata > Echinoidea > Diadematoida > Diadematidae > Diadema > Diadema setosum. Next base: position 31,052,686 of record NC_092685.1, on the reverse strand, counting down.
GAAATTGGGTGGCCCGACATCAATTTTTAGTGGTCCTCAGTCACCGCTATTGTCGAGCCACGTATATATAAGACAATTAATGGTTATGAATACTACATTAAAGAGACTCTAGATCTTGAGGAGACAAATTTGTGTTTTCAACTACATTTCAACTACATTTTCAACTACATTTCATCCCATTTAATCAATTCTTCTGAAAATGCTTTGTAAACACTTTCCATATATATAGTCCCCTTAAATCTGTATCCAGAGTAATCTACATGTAAGGGATACTTATAAAATACTGTCATAATGATATGAAACTATTATCCAGTTTAGTTTTACATGAATAGGAAATAGGTCAGCTGATGGTCACGTTCAGGTTACCCTAAGTGTGAGGCTACTTTGCTTTTTCGTTTCACATCTATAACCTCCTGGCAAAATTGTACTTTAAATATTTTAATGAATTTAAAAGGGATCAAGCCAGATTGATAAAAAAAAGACATTTTCTGATGCTGACGTCACGTTTAATTAAATGGAAAATAAAAATATTGCGTTTGTGTGCGCATTTGCTTTATGGAGTTTGTCGTGTAGATAGTACTTTGTTTTCTCTTCGCCTAGGCTATCTCATCTGCTCATGTGCCTCCAAACGACCAGGTGCTATTGTCGTCAACTTCATTCTTCTGTTTTTAAGTTTTTCTTGGGATATAAACATGGCTATGTTTCTTTTTCTTTCTAGTTGTACTGTCTACAGTTCAATATTCAAAATATATAGTGTAACTATTACCCCTGTAACGAATCAAGTCTCCGTCTCAATAATGTTTCCCTGTTCAGAGCACCTATATCCACAAAAATCTTACTGTGATGTTATTCTGCGATGAGTATAGAATAGAGTTTTAATGGCCACATGCCCGTAATGGGTTATGGCTATTGGTCCCTTGACTTTGCCATGAATTAAGCATTGGCAATGTGCGGTCGTTTGAGAATTATAACGACAAACCACTAATGTATGTGAGTGCATAATGTTCGTTCTTGTTTGTGTATCAATCCGCTATTAAGATCGCTTTCTACTTCTTCTTAGTTTTGACAATCCATGTAGTTAGAGATATACACTCGGTTCAAATGTCATTACCTGCCCATTCCGTTGCGTATACCGCATTTCTTGACTTGAATCAGAAGAAATACATCGTCAACAGTGTGCTTGCTCTGAAGCGTATATTATGTTCAAAATCCTAAACGCGAAAGTGGTTTTTACCCTCATTCCTCACTTCTCACGCGCGTTTATCAATTTCAGCTATCTGATGATCATTACTGTATTCCTTGCGATGTATAATGAATGCCTGCTTTCCTCGTTAACGCTGATAAAAGCTGTGGCATAGTATACTCCTGACTCCATAACGCGCATCACACACGCGATGTGCAAACCAGCAGCCTGGAGGGTATCTTCAAAATACGAAAACAGGCAAGGAAACCAAAACACGCACAAACGAGAAACGGGTAACGGCTGGCACGAATGACGACTAATTACACGTACATATGGAAGTGCCAGGTCGCAGTGACACGCAGCGTGCAATCAACACGAAGATGCGATACCCAGTGATGATTGAATACACTCTCTATGGCATAGCGACTGGTTCATGTCTTTGTCCCAAAAAGCAGAAGGTACGAAAATACTTCCTGAGACTATTGCCTAATAATCCATTTACACTCCTGTAAGATGGATTAGATGAAAACAGAATGACTGCTTCACAAAGGTATGCTGCCTAAGGCTATATGCCAATGCTTTACGAAATGTAGATGACCCAGAGAGCAAAAGATCGCAACAATGAATGAAAACAAACGAATTAATGTTGTGCGCCTTTGCAAGTCTTACAGATTGTATTGAGCTATATAGTTGTCTCTATTTCAGGCTATACCATGAGAAATACTTGTCGCACGTATAGTGATCCTCTAATTTCCTCATTCACTGGATAAAAGTTATGACCTAAACACACAAATCTAGTCAGCATACACTATACACTGATGGCAATTAAGGGCTGACAGGCGATAAACTTTTCTCCCTGACTGTATGTCATCTCCTGATTGGTTTTGTTGTTTTGTTGTTTTTGTTTTGTCAATATTGAGATGTGAGTACAATGTCGCTATAAGCGTACAGGTGCTAACGAACGTTTATGGAAATTCCTGTGCTATTTTCCGATTGCCTCATCTCTCGCGCTTCAATTGATCTCAACGGTGCAGAATGCCTCAATTATCTTGTTAATAACATCATTATGAGTGTGTCGTCGTTAATTAATCTGCGTCTCCACGTAATTACCGCACAGAATTCTGCGGTAGACGAACTGGCGCGCTTATCCGTTAGGAGGCACGTGTTTATAAATGCCATGATTAACTGCAAAATGTCACAAAAACCCGAGAGATGTTTACTTGAGGATGAAAGTGACATACCCCCCCCCCCTCCCAATGCTTTCAAGGTTGGTGTTCAGGGACCAGACATGACGTGACCGTCTGCGTAATTATGACAATCGTCTTTTTCAAGGAAGATTTGAAGGGCGAACTTCATTTGCGTGCTCGCTTGCGTGTTTGTACGTAATAATGTGTAATTATGAAAAGATAATCTGCAACTGCTCACCTTCGGAAGGGTTCGCCGTGTCAAAATATAATAACAACAAACAAACATCAAAACAAAACAAAACAAAACAAAACAAAACTCCCTTATTTTGATGAGCTGTTCCTTACTGCATGATGAAAATGATCGCTGATTGGACCGTTCGTGATGTTTCTATAGGAGGAAAGTGCTATTTGTGCGTGTGCTAGCGTGTGTGTGTTTGTGCATTTAATGTGTGTGGCACACACTTAGACACCCCCCCCCACACACACACACATTTCTTAGAGAATTTATAATTCATCAATTAATATTGGAATTCAAGACACATTGATTGGAGAGATATGTTCTGTGAAATTTTGGGTAATTCAAATAGATAATTTGAATATTTTGATGAAAAAAATATAATTTTCATGTCTAGGGCAAAAAAAAAAGAAGAAAAAACAATGCCCATCAAAGAAAAAATAGGAAACATTATTGTCGAATCGATGGACGTCGAAAAGAATTTAACGACCAAGGCTGGGAAGTTGCATTTACATTTACAAGAATGTATGTCATTTGTGTACGTGTGTGTGTGTGTGTGTGTGTGTGTGTGTAGAAAGCCGGGGGAGGTCGACAGGCAAAATGGATCGAGGAAAGCGAGAGGGTGGGCAAGCGGAGAGGATGATTGGACAACCTGTATTGGGTTAGGAGAGACAGCTGCGGAGAGCTGCTCTTGGAGTGCGCTTATTTGGTCTACTGATTTCACTCTGTTTTGCTGAACAATATTGTTGTTGTTAGTGTTTTATTTGAATTATCATCGATCTGACAAAATAAGATGTCTGGTGTTTGTATCATCAAGTTATAATTTCTACTTCCGTGAAAAAAAAATAGTTGAACACAGGAAAGATAATAAATTGCTTTTGTAACTTATGTCCAAGTCATGTTACTTTGTACAGCACTACAAGTGTATGATATAATTGCCTTTGTATCATTTGAATGATACAATGTATTGAATAACTATACCACTGAAAAAAAAAGAGTGAAAAAAACCCCAAGAAAATGCCTTGAAATGCAGACCCGCACACAATACAGTAGCTGCATCTCGGACAAATGGCGGCGACATTTCCGTGGTTATACGCTTACACCTGTCGCCTGTACTGGTCACGTGGTAGTGAGAGTGGTTCTCCGAGTCTGTTTGATCACGTGATCTGCCGAGAACGCCACAGAATACACCTTTATTTGATTGACTGCAAGGCGGTGGTCTATATTACCGACAAGAAGGATGTTGTGTCAATGAACCCACAGTTTACAATGTTATAGCCCTTATACACAGAAGCTATCGCTATCAAGGCCAATTAGAATACTTGTGTTGTTGGTGTGAGATAAAAATTAATATCGAAGCTCTTTAAGAAGGAAGCTTTTTTTTTTTTTTGTCTCGCAAAAGTGCTAAAAGATAAGAGGCAAATAGAATCGTCTCTGTTCTGAAATTGCGTCACTGTTAGACTTTATTGCTTTACTGCATATAGATGACACATCAAAATATAATCTTATTAAGGCAGTAGTCAAAGCATTCACTGTTATTGAGGGTTGTAACGACTAGGCGTTCTCATTACATCTTTTCTTATAGCCAAGTGGCCTCCATTGTATTCGAAATACGAAAATAATATACATTTCTGTCTTTTTGGAGCAAGGTTATCACAACGAGTTTATAATGATCCGCTCAGATATTGTTAACTTAAAAACCATTGAACTTTTCCTGCGTTGACAGAACTTTTAAGAATTGTAAGTTTCAACTCTGAAAGGTAATCTTTTGTGATTTCCTGACCAATACACCGTTTCTAAGACGCTATTAAGGCCAATATTGATTTGCTGGAAATTAATCTTTGAAACTACCGAGGCTGTCTAGGAGTCTAACATACCAAATTAAATTTTATTTGTTTGTTTGTGTGTGTGTGTGTGTGTGTGTGTGTGTGTGTGTGTGTGTGAATCTTTTTGGTTTATATTTTCTTTTCTTTTTTTTCTGAATGCCATGCACTTTTCATTGAATATGCAGTCATTGGAGAAGAGTAAAATTGGGTCTTAATATACTTCCTTCAGGACTCTTGCGAAGATTAACCTAGTTTTCAAATACGGTAAACTTGACTATTAGTTGCTTGTCGTTTATAGCTGATCCTTTATTGCTTGTCACCATTGGGAATTGTGATAGCTAATATCTAGTTTTGGAGCATCAACAGACCATGGTGAATGAAATTCAATCGGCAAATGTTTGAACCGTCCTACATTGTTGTGCACCTAAATGAGATACTGAATGGGCAGATATAAACTTAAATGTGGAATTTCCAAACTTAAAAAAATTACAGTTGCAGGAAAAAGGGGGCAAAATGGAGTCATTATTATCTATAGTCTGGATATTGGCATCTTTAAAGCAGTGCAAATGGCTTTGGGTATTGAAATAGTATCAAAATACGTCGACGATTTATTATTCCATGGTCAAACTTAACGAGACGTATAAACGATCGATGTTCTTAATACTTCAAGTAGATTGAAATTTCTTAGGCCTCGGAAGTATACTCTCGATATTAAGTTACGTGAATTCCAATATCAAATGCTGTATGATTTAATATGTAAAGATGATAAGTTATTTCCTTTTATTTTCACAGGAAATAGTCGATGTACATTTTGTCACTCGATGTTGAGAGCTATATGAACGTACTTTGTTTTTTGATCGTGGAGAAGTTAATCATCTTTGAAACTTATGCAGTCGAGGTTTTGTTTTACCCCATGTAGATACAGAATTTGAATTTGCAATCCGTTCATGTTGGTATCAAAATACGGGACAGTGGAAAAGGACAACTTATAAACCATTTAACATTACTAATAAAGTGGATGATACTTGGATTTTCGAAGGAAAAATTTTAGGCGGGCGTGACGAGGAAAGAAATGAACGATGAAGAGAGATACTTTGTACTTTGACTTTGCACAGCATCGCAGGAAATGGATTCCATTCTTTTTAATGTATAATGACACGGTAATCTTTACTCGATGACAAATATCATTTTGTATGATTGTTGTGTGGTTATTGTATGTGTTATTGGTGGACAAGTTTCTATAGAAATATGGACATGTGCTTGAGTGAGGTGTGGCTGTGGTGTGCTTGGAGTGGGAAATGCTGATGAGGTGAGAGATTGAGCGGGTAATGTTGAAGGCATTGATTATGTAAAAGCATTGCTTACGTATTGAATATGCATTAATATGTTCTTTGTATAATCTTCCTATCAAAAATTCATAATTTATTAGTTATTGCTAAGACAAATATGTAAGAGCAATAAATGTGGATTACATATCTGTAATGGATGATGATCAGAAACTTAAGTACAATAACACAATACAAGTCCTCATTATGTAAATACCGATAATTTAAACTGGTAATATACGTTTGCTGTAATGGTTGATACGCAGTGAAACACATTGACGGATTGTTCAGGTTTTCGATAGATTACGGACAATTGAATTGCAATAAACATTTTGGAAAGTATATTAGTTTATACAGTTATCATTTATAAACACGGCCATTTGATTTCTTAGTTTTGTCGATAGTTTCATTTTGTACTATATATATAATGGCTTTCTGTCAGAACCAGATTATGACATAGGAGAAAAGATTTTTTGGTATATTTTTTCTGAGTCTCTTTACATTTCTAGTTAAGAAAGACATACTGAATCGGACAGCATTCTGAATCAACAAACGTGTAATTAGTTTATTACTGCGATTACAGACACACATGACATACACATAATACATCCATAATAGTAATAGTATATACGATATATTATATTTACGTGCAATATACACATAAACACACATTTTGCATACATCCATATAATATAATAACATATGTATCATGTAATACCATGTATATGTATATACTCGCAGTTTATATCTAGGCCTGTAACCTGTTATTTATTTACTAACTGTAAATACATTAATCAATTAACATTTTCATTGAAACGAAAGAACCATGATTCTGATTATTATATCACGTCTGACAAATTGTTGTTTTTCAGACATTCTATGATATACTTTTCTCTTCTACACATCAATATGTTTATCGCTACTCACTGTATATTCCTTGACCGGCATATACCGAACGGCATATACCAAACGTATTTACTAACGCTTTGTATACCACGGTGGCACGTCCGGACGGTTAAGCTGCCAAACATGGGACTCGCGCGCATATTTCGCGGGAGTAGAATTACGCGGTAATTGAAGTGCGTGGCGACCGCGGGCGTCATGATCAAGGAGGGCTTCTGTGAGTTTTATATAAACGCGTTATATAAAATGACGGACGCCGTTGGAAACCAATTCTGTAAGATAGGTAATGCGTTTATTTATATAATATCCCGCATGGTGCGCTTCCGTTGGAATCATAACACGCCCCGTGTCGTAATTTGATTTCTATGTGCATGTGTTGTAGTGAGGACAGTCCACAAATCTATATTCCTGCTACTGGATGGAGACGCGTTCGAAAATATTGTTTGAACAAAATACCATCGGAGGAATTTCGAGTCAGTTTTTGATTTGACAGGCAATCGTGCAGCTCACTTCCCGTAACTATTATGGTTGATAAACGGTTGAACGAACTTACTTGCAGGCTCAATATACACTAGATGCTGTGACGTGGTTACAAGATGACGGGTCTTAATGCGCCTGAGAGTGTGCATTTATATTTAGGACCATCAAGATTTTGGTCATCAATGACTGATTCTGGAAAAATAAAAAATAAGAATTAAAGAAATTAACTGCAAGATTTGACATCATATCGAAGAGGCCCACACTTGATGGGAAGCGTTGAGTTTTTGTAACATGTATAGAATAACCCTCACTGGGTCAAAACGCTATATACAATAGAGACATTGGATAGAGACAGGTTGCCAGTGGTAACGACAATATTATAACTCGTTGCTATCTGACGAGTAAATTGACATCTCATCACCTTTCTGACGCAATGTTGTCCATTTTCACACATAGCAATAATTTACAATCATATTAAATAAGGCACATTATACTCTCTCCCTAAAAAAGTAATTCTAACATTATCATAATTATATAGGTGTATTACTGGTATAAAATTAGTGATCCGTTAACATTTAGGTAAGTATTATCAATCTGTCTGATATTTCCCCGTTGTACGCGACCTTGTCTATCCTGCGAATGGTACGAACAGTGTAGTTTTATCCCAATTTGCACATCAAGTAATGATTCCCCCGAATGTGTTCTTCAGTTTGCTATGAAATACATAATACATAATGCATAAATTGATTTTACATAATCGATGGGAAAGGTGTAGATTGTTACTAAAAAAATGGACATTACTATGAAAATATCCTTGGGGAGAATTGTGCACTTTTCAATGTGATGGGGAGGACGAAAGATTTTCCTGAATCATTGTCCGACCTTGCGTTGTCTTTGAATTAAAAACTCCCAATCTTGCCCGAGTTTGTTTCGGTGGCCAGATTCTCCTACATGTCCCTTTGCTGGAGTGGATCACCTCCCGAAGACCTCAAATCATTGCTAATTGCGTTACAAAACAGTTACCACTCTGCCGTAAATTCGACACGCCACAACGCTGGAGGCGTTGAGAAAACACAATCTCGTTTTGCAGGGCGCAGTGCAGCACCAGCTCATGCTGATATTTTGACATAGCAGTAATATTCCCCGTCTCGTCCGGAAGCAATGTTGGCTCCTCTGTCTAATCTACGTGGGCGACTGTTACGTACACGATTTATATTGCTTCAAATTTGGAAACGTGTTTTAGGATTACGACATTTTAGGTGTATAAGTGCCGCGTGCAATGCCACTTTGTTACATCAACGTATCACAACCAAAATACTTTTCTTATTGATGTAATCATGGTTCCTAGGTTAATAGATTATTGAAAATATACTAGTATTTGAAGGAAGGACATGTGTTTTTGCGCAGTGGAAACTATTCTGAACAATACTGAGAACATTCAAATCATCAAAATAATGCTGTGCGCTCGATCACTGAACATTAATCCATCGTAGTTTGGATACGAGGAAAGACATTTTTTTTTTTTAAAGGAAGAAGGCTCAAGTCAATACTAATCTGTACGTCCGTTGCTGTTGACTACGGACTGACTGAGATTGGGTGTATCTTGCCGTATACACAACACATGCCTCTTGTTATTTGCTCGTCGTGTGAGCTGGCTATAGATACTAGTAATTCGCAAGCGCGGATTTTTTTTTTCTTTTTAATTTCCCGCGCCTCTTTCTGGCCCTCCGACCTGTCGTCTGCCCGCTGCTCCTCGCATCACTGTAATTAGTCGTCTGCAAAGAATGTTATCTCTATGCGTAGCATTGCGCTGATCATGGTCTTCCAAACTTCGGACATTATCTCTAGCAAAATGGAGATATCACTCCGCATTATAATAACAAACGAAATCTCCTCCGTTATGACGGGGACGATGTCTTTGAAGGACGTCTTGAAATAAATAATCAACTCCGTAATCGCAAAATGTTCCCCGTCATTAGAGAGGGTGGCGACTCAGACATTCAACCCCTTACAATCCTTCCAAGCTAGACATTAGCGCATCCTTAGTCCTGTGTGATGTATGACGCTGGCATTTTCAACTATGCCAAAAGGTCAACGAACGAGATTGCCAATGTAGAAATTAAGTTTAATGCTCATCCTATATAGTATACCGTATTGCCTTCGCAAATCGATACGACTTTACCCTATTATTCATTCCAAAATAAAGATATATGGTGTGACATGGTATTTTATTTCCTTTTTTTTATTTATATAAAATATTAAATAACAGAAAATTTATTAAAAATTAATGATGAACATATCAAGATGGTTAAACATAATATACGGTGTATGTTTTGCAAGGGTCCAAGGTTTGCTTTATGAATGAAAAATCAAACCTATAAAAATCATATTGAAATAGAGTGTGGTATTGACAACCACACCAGAAACGTATATTTTTGTAATGTGTCATCACGTCAAGCATAGCCAAATTGATTATATTCTTTTGAAGTAGAATCAAATTGGATCATTCGTAAACCCCCACCCACGCCCCATTACACCTTTTCCCCTTCTGTTATATATGTAAATCCTAAATAACAGTCTTTTAGTCATTTTTTCACGAGCAAAGGGCAGTGATCTCATCAAGCATATATCAATGTTTATTGTGACTGCCCCTACAACATGTTAAAGAAGAGAAAATGCAACGATTTACTGTAGTTTGTATCTAAACCATTCTTTAATTTGTTTGTAAAACTTTAATTCTCGTATTACGGTATAGGATTTTTTTTTGTACCAAAATCTCTTTAACGCTGGTGTGCGTTGTAAATTGCTGAAATGAATTGAAATCATAATTAGAATTAAAATTATAATCAAAAGGTTGAAAAACACAGCGTACTTTACAAAATGGAATAATAATGAATATACCTCGAAGACCAATCAACTCACTCACCAAAGATAATCATGTTTCAACTTCTGTCCTATGTCCCTAGACCCTCCTACAGTTAAAGTGTTGTGTGTCTGTGAATCATTTAATAGGTTTATGTTTGCTTAATGTGTTTGTCATTTTGCCTCTGACGTTGAAGATTCTGCTCCTTCTGACTACAAGATCTAAATTTGTCATAAAAAATTCTCTTTATTCTTTAACTTCTAACTTCTCTGTAACTTCATCATTCAATCATTATTTCAGATGGATATTGTTAGATATGACAGCAACAACTTAATCAAACACACACACACACACAGACACACACAGACACACACACGCAGCAAAGACAATGCCACCTAAGGTATGTTAGAACACTGAAAATAAACTGTCTGTGTCATTCTCTTCAATGATGTATTGATAGTTGAACCAAACATAATATGATGTCCTGTCATATTTTAATATAATGATATTATTGTTTTAATATAATATAACATAATATAATTTGATATAATATAATATGATATAATATGATATAATATGATATCATATAATATAATATGATATAATATAATATAATATAATATAATATGATATAATATAATATATGGTATAATATGATATAATATAATATAATCTGATATAATATATTATAATATAATATAATATGATATAATATGATATGATATAATATAATATAATATAATAATTATAATATGTATATCATAATAATACATTATATCATATTACATTATGTGATATATAATAATAATAACATTTCACCTTTTCACCTGTTTGTACAAATTTATTATGCTACTTTGCAATTATTTTGTATCATTTGGATTTGGAAACAAATGAATGAAATGAAATCAAATTATATTATATACATTACATTACATTATACTATATCATATCAAACATTTTCGATGTAAACTATAACGCAGTCGATTCACTAGCCCGTCATTTTCCAATAAAATGGACGAAATTATGAAAGGAAGAGTGTAACAAAGAAAAAATAACTCATCCAAATCTGGGTCATCCCTTGGAAATCCTCTTTTCGATATTGTTCCAAATATGTCACGAGACCTTATTACAGGGTTTGAAATTCCGAGTTAGTTCCACGCCTACGTACACACTATGTCGGGATCCTACATCCAGCAGAGGCGACGCCGCCACCAGCGTGGGAGGGCGACGCGAGCACTGGCGGGTAAACATTATGAGATAAGCCCATGATTGACGTGTTTTAGCCAGAGCCGTGCACACTGTATTAAAACTTCGAGTATGCGGAGCTACCTAAATAGAAGTGTAATGGGATATCACTCTGAAGTCCCAGAGCTGTACGACAGAGGGATAGAAGGAGACATTATTACACGTTAATGTGGCGCCCACTTCATGACGATTATAGACATTGCGTGTATAGTGACTTTCATGTCATTTTCTTACTGGACAGTCAATACGAGATATTTTACGACAGATACTTATCTGAGAGAGAAGATGGCTGTCAAGAGAGTATTTAAATTTCTCCTCTTCAAAAGTAATTATGTTTGGCAATAAATATTTCTCCAACTTTATTACTCAAAAGCAGATGTAAAAAAAAAGTGAAAAAGCGATGTAAGCTCCTTTTCTATGAATTCTTATGAATTGGCGAGGTGTGAAAATAGCAACAATGAGGTAACGACATTCATTGTCGTCATTTGGTGCTCATAGTTTTGGAGTTCTGTTTCAGAACTTCCATTTGGAGGCGTCAAAACGGTTACAGTTCGTTATTCCGAAGGCTCTTCAGTCCAAAGATTCGTTATTCCGAAGGTTCGTTATTCCGAATTTCATTTTCGGATTAACAAATCTTCGGAAAAACGAACCTTCGGAATAACGCCACAAATGTTCGGATTAACGAACCCTTTTTCATTTTCGGATTAACGAACCTCTAGGTATAGGGAATTCGTGTGATTCGGATTAACGAACCTTCGGAATAACAAACCTTCGGAATAGCGAACCTTCGAAATAACGAACCGCACCCGTCAAAACATTGATCATTAGGGCTAAAACCAGCCATTATGAAGAGGGATGAGGACGAATAATTCACACTTTTCTTGCTACCCCTCTCGCTCTCTTAGGACAGTTGCGATCTTTCGGAACACCATAACGTTTCACTTTCTGGCCATTGTGTTTTCACTTTATAATTTATAATGATCACTTAACGTCCTATTATGTCTATAGTTCCTTTATCGGCAACAACTGCTCAGAACACTACACTCATACGCACACACACATACACACACATATATTATCAGATAAACAGGCGTTGTACCTGTGTGGTATAACCACTCTCTCACCTCCCTTCTCCTTCTCCTTTCACCACGACTTGCAAAACCTTTGGCGACCGCGCCTAAAGTCGCTGGCCTGTCACCTCAGATTAGCGCAAGACGCCGTTATCACTATCAATTATTGCCCGCTCTTGAAGGATACCGCGTTAAAGTGTTAGCTCGAATTTGCGCTCGCTTCCTATAAGACCACGTCTTCCAGATTGACTTCGGCTGCGAAGGTCAGAGAAACATTTGCTCATGTAGTAATGACTACACCGCGTGCGTCTCTTCAAGGTCACGGAGAAGGCAGTGTAGTGTTTACTATATCATATTTCACTGCGCTCATGTAGTCCTTGGACCGATCTCGCGATGCGTGCAACATTTGGCGTGACAAATGGTTTGTGGTTGCGAGATCGCATCATAATAACCGCATGCCACTTACACACGTCCATGCACGTCGTTGGAACTCGTGGTTGAACACAACTAATCTCGTTCGACCTCCCGGCTGGGAGCGTTTCTATTTTGTTCATAACATTATACATACGGTGATGTGAACTTACGAGGTATGCTGATGTATCATAAAATCTTTCATTTAAGTTTTTCATGCTTTGTGTTCATGAACTCACATAATGAATTGAGTAATTGGAAAACTTTTGATATTTATTAAAATGTTGATCTATAAAGCATTAAATTTCATGCTGATTTTAATTTTTTATTTTGCTTTTTTCACGCATTATGTTTGTGAACTTACACATCTCTCAATTTATTCATTTATCAAAATATCCATTTGTAAAACATTCAAGTTCAAATTTATTAGCTCAGTCTATCTCATTTCATAAGAAATACACAGCTTAGGCAATTCTCCATGTTTTCTCTGAGGAAGTGATAAAGATTATGTTCATCTTAATGGAAGTAGTTGGCATTGATCTTTGAGGAATATCTACGACAAACACAAAGCCGACAAGCACAAGAGTCGGCATTATGTGAAGGTATGACAGGATTTACCTACGTCTATTTCTATTGTTGTTTTACTACAAGAGTATACCTTTTCGCTTGTTCCCTTTAAAATAGAGACACAACAGCATTACAGAGCAAGCTTTCTTTTTATCTCTAGACATAGATGTATTTTACTCTTAGATATAACATAACACCAAGAAAGACTGTATTTTCGTATTAGAGCAACTTTCTTTCTTTTTTACACTGCTGTGGTATGTTTGTAATGATTCTCCATTGCAGCATGACAGTCTTTCCTCCGTTATTCTTGCTTACAGTGTGATAAAGTCCGTTCCATGCATTGCATATACATATGGAGTCAAGTGTAAATAATATATCCTTGAGAGGTGATAAAACAGAAAGAATCGAGAGTCGATAAAAAAAGAATGAGAGTCACTGGAGGTTATTTTTAATTTCTGCCACCTGGAGTAGCTTTCGCTATTAGCGTCATACGATCGCTCGTAGCGGTCATAAAATTGCTTCGGAAAGAACCGAATCTTGGCGCCATTTATTGTGTGGAACACGTCTCGCTGCGGCGATCACACCCGGAGACTGATATTCGTAGAAACAGTCAGTGCTGTGAGAATTGCTTCTTGTCCGTTTGCTGTAGCCCTTTTCCAATAGAAATGTACTGTATTCTATGTATAGAATAGCAAGAGTGTCGTCTCGCACGGAAAGGAAGTGTGCTAACGTTTAGTATGGTATATCGTTACTAAGATTACTGAGCACGAGCTCTGCTGGTAAACATCCCCTCCCCCACCCCCCCCCCAACTCCATATCGACGCTGGGCTATAATGAGAGCAATGTGAAGCCTCATTTTTTTTTTGTGTGTGTGTGTGGGTATATCATTAGTGCATGCAACGAGATATAAAAGCACACAGTTAGCACTTTTTATCATATAGTCCTATATATACTATATGCTTTCTCGCAAGAGATGTGAATCTTACTCTCGTTTGACACTGGCTTGTATAATATACAAAATCGACTTAATAAGGCGATTTGATTAGTAATTCCAGTGGTCTATCTCATAAGCATGAACCAGTCACACTTTGCCAGATGGCATTAGTGAACGTTCGACGGATAGAAACTGGATAGAAAAAAAAAGTATCCGATGCTGAAAATCGTCTCCATTCCTGGTCAATACTCTAGTCCTGAACTTCTAATGTTTGCTATAGTATATGCGAATTAGGTAGTAGTCTAGTTCCTGACACAAATAGTCTCATGGACATTAACAAATACGAAGCGACAAACACAGGACGAGGAACACACGTGTTGCGAAGAAAACGCATGTTCAGTTTGCAGCAAAATGTTAAACCAGAGAATGTATTTTGTCAGGTGGCGTCTGTTCCAAGTTTTGTGCATGCGCAAACACAAGAAACAAACCCGAGCAGAGCGGAACGGATATAACATTTTGCACAATCCGGCAAGGTGTGACTGTATAATACTGACTTTAGGGTTTGTTTCTGTCGTTTCGAAGGCTTGTTCTCCTAAGACGAATTAAGGTTTGTTATTCCGAAGGTCCGTTACTCCAAAACACACAAATTCTGTACACGTAGATGATCGTTGATCCGAATATTAAAATGAGTTCATTAATCCAAACATTCTGTATTGCTGTTCCGAAAACAAGAAAAATAAAGAAAGGAAGAAAGAAAGAAAGAAAGAAAGAAAGATGCATAGGCCTACTTAACGAACCTTTTTTTATTTTTGGATTAACGAACGTTCGGCATAATGAACCTTATTTCATTTTCGGATTAAAGGGGATGGCTAGTAACTGATCAGTAGGAATCAGTGGGAATGCTGAGGAATGATTGTTCCAATCCTTGTGGGATTCATTTAAGAGTACATTATATATCTATAATTGTTGTGTGAAAATTATTTGCTTCAGAATGGTCTCATATTCAAGTAATGTGCAGTTTAATGTTTCCAGGTTAGCGTGCCTGTACAGTGACGGGGCATTAAACTGCAACTTACTTGAATATGAGACCATTCTGAAGCAAATAATTTTCACACAACATTAGATATATAATGTACTCTTAAATGAATCCTACAAGGATGGGACCAATCATCCCCCAGCATTCCCACTGATTCCCACTGATCAGTTACTAGCCATCCCCTTTAACGAACCTTCCGCAGAATGACGAACTGCAACCTTTTTAGACATGGGAAATTCCTCTCATTCAAGTACTTTTGTGACTTTTTATGTGAAGATAGAATTTAATAGTATTAAAGAATGCATTATTTACTATTAGAAATCATGGTGAGCATAATTCTTGTTGCATTAAAACTGACGGTCCTTTCACAACAATGATAACAGATGAAACTGGAAGAATCTTGGTTCAAATTCGTTAGAGACAGCAGAAGGTTTGCACCTCTTCATTTAAAATTTTCTCTCCAATTTTTTGTTTTATTTCAGTCTCATTCGTTGCTGTGCATTCCACTTGTATGTTTGAATGGAACACACTCGTCAGTTAAAGGCTGGATTTTAGAGAGGTCCACACAGGTTAAAGATACAAAACATGATACATGCAGTTATAAAACACAACAGAAAAAAAAACCCAACTATTTATTTGAAGGGGTTAATGAAGGGAGCATTGATCCTTCTTCCAACACTAAAAACGAGCACTACCCCTCCGTTCCGCGGTTCTTATCTCACGCTCACACACAAACGCACACTATAATACGATATACTTGTATAAACAGTGGTATATTTTCACACAGTGACCATGTCTCTTCTCACACTTACATGGATTGTCAGGTAATGACTTGACAAATCGAAAGGATAAATGCATGTAGCTGTCATTACGTAGAGACATACTGCCTTCTTTCCCGTTGATGACTTTTATTAACTCTTGTAATGTTAAAATAGGTCATTACTTGACAAAAGTCCCATGTCAAGTTTGTAAACTAACGACGGCATCCAAGACGTTTGTTACCTACAGGGCTTGTACAAGGAACATCGTGCGATGTCAAAACAACAGCAAACACACACAGAAGCTCTTTTATTGTTATTAGGCAAGGGATGTACTTCAAAACAAGTTTTTAAATAGTTCGATCGCCCGAGGGCCTTCTTGCTTGTCAAATTGGGGGAAAACAGCGCCATGGTTCTCCAGGATATGACGTCACAAACTAATGTTGTCATCACTGAGTGCTAAATGGGGACGCAAATCGGCCTCAAATTGCTGGCGTGGCGTGCCCTATCCTTGCTCTATTTTTACGCCAGCTTTATGCGTTACTTAAGTATCATTTCGTTGGGCAGTCTAAGGTAAAGCCTTATCCTATTAGATGCTTCCGGAGGGTGATGTGCGCAGAGGAGACTTTAGTAATGACTGGTCGGTCCTGTATGATATCACATACAACCACGACATGGTCCTGTAATGCGCCATCCTGTACATATACGCTACATCGTGTAACACCATGCAACGAACGATTCGCAAGTCTTCACATTCAAACTTTCATCCACGAATTGTGCGGGTGTTTTCCCCACTTCAATGACAAAACGTTTTATATAGATAAATGAAAGTGTACCTTGAACGCTGTACAAACATGTATATCTAACAAACTGGTTAATGTCTGTCGAAAGTTTTGAACGTAATGTATGTGCTCTACGCTAACTGATAGCATGGATCTCCCTCCGTCAGTCCAAACAGAGAGGGCTAAGATGTTGATGGTTTTAAACAAATTACTACTTGCCAATAAGTTTCCTTTTCACGCTAAAACTGTAGTTTGCGCATAAAGTAAAGATGACCGAAAACTGACGAGGTACAATGTAAGATGACTTCACCATCTTCAGACCCTGATGGTAGACGACAATCATACACCACGTGATACTTTTGTTGAAATTTCCTCAGTCTAATGACACCATAAATTTCTATCCAGCCTGTAAACTGTTCACTCTGATTTCTGCTAAGATATACCTGATCAGATATAAGAATAGTCACGAAAATGTGCACTAGCATAAGCAACTGAAGTGAGTTGTAAACCAATGATAATCTTACCCGTTAAGTAACCTCATATTAAAAACGATATGTTTGGTTGTGGTGCTCATAAAATAGATCTATGCAGAGGGCGGACGCCAACGTCTCTCATATAGAATTCCTTCATGTGTTACTGATGAACATCAAAGGATCCATATGACCTACAATTGCAGCTGGAATCAAGTATCGGCACTCTGCTCAAGACGCCTTTTCACATTTGTTTGTACACTAGGGGACTATATACTCAATTTGTTGTTGAATACGATGTTCACATTATGACGTCAACAGTGTCAGTTTCTCTTAAAATCTGTCCACCCCTTGTCGTCTGCAGATCCAGCTCGGCGGCTTGGCCGGCCTGCTTTTCCGATGGCGAGCCAGCGTCTACAAGCTGCTATGGCGCGAAATGCTCGTCTTCCTGCTCCTCTACAGCATCGTCAGCTTGATCTACCGCTTTGCCTTCAAGGACGAGGTCAAGGAAAACTTCGACAAGTTGGCCACCTACGCCTACGAGTACACCAAGGTGTTCCCCATAAGTTTCGTGCTCGGTTTCTATGTGACCGTCGTCTTCGATAGGTAGGTCAATGAACTCGCGCCTGGGCGTGGCGAAGGACACGCTGCACACGTATATCTTTTTTTTTTTTAATGTTTCCAACGAATTGAACAACTGAAACATACGCTTTAAACTTGTTTCCTAAAACATTATGTGGATATCTGCACGCAAATCCATGCACTGTACAAAAATAACAGCTTACCGACATTGTTAAAGGTATGAAACATGTGCCTACATAATATACATATATATATACATATACATATAAATATACATATACATTTAAATACTTATAGACATGTAAGTACGTATATATTTTTTAAACAAAATATACAAATATGTTTGTATATGCCTCCTTTTGTAATGACTACAGACATGAACATGTTATTCCTTTCTGCCTGTGTATCATTCCTTAAAATGCATGTCATCTTTACGTACTTTTTTTTTTAAATATTCTGTTGAAAGAAGTGAAAATGAAGTTTGAATTGAGTTGAATTGAATTACTAGATGTATATAGCGATGTGTATATGTTGATAATAAGCACAAATGTCGGATAACCTGTCTATAGTGGTCACCTGTCTTTACGGCCAATATTTTCATCTCCCTTGGGTGGCTACTGTTGGCAGGTTTGACTGTACTTTGGAGAAAAAAGCAATAACAACACGCAGCTCTGGTGTCTCACCCTGGAACTGAATCGACCTTTCCGATAATCCCAATTTGTCCACTGCAATTAACACAATATGGGATGGCATTTCAAAAGCTAGAACCCGCCAAAAATGGATCGGTTATGGGAGAACATTGTTAAGTGATATCTTTATCCCCCTTTTGCCGCACAGTCTGGCAAGGTCACGCTGATATAAAAGTCGTGTAGAGACAATTAAACAATAATGTGCGTAAAGCGATTAAGAGATGTTGCAGATGGCTATGGATATAATTAGGTATTTGGATGGTAGGTATGCGTTTCTTTGATAATGAATACAAAATTGCTGAGCACATTGAATTAGTGTGGAACACCTAATTTTAGCTGTATTTTCTATCACTGTGCCCGTTGATCATTGTCATAAATTATGGTATTTTGCTTCTACCTTTCTCTTTCGTACTTCTATTCCATTTTTCTTCTCATCTTTCAACTTTCATTCGGTTTAATGAGCTCTTCCGGCATGTTTTCAATCTCTGTATAGTCCATACCTCTCTTTTATCCTGTCTGTATGGACTTTGTTATAGGTCCCTGAACTCACAATTTTCCTCCTTAATGTTGACTTTTGCACTTTGTTACAGACACTTTACCGAATATTTAATTTCAGCGCTGCTGATGGTGAAGTGCATTTCAACTCATAATAAAAAAAAGAAGAAGAAGATGGTGTTGGAGTAACAGCGGATATATCAAAAATACGTCATTATTGCCCCTTTTAAGAAAGACATAATTTGTTATGGACTTTCCTGTGAATTGATAGAGTAACAATAAATGAAGAGGTATTTGTGTCCTATATCACTCTGTCTGAGTGCTCAAAGGGCATGGAATATTACTGCATGCTTATTTTTCTGAGCTATGAAATCAATCCGTCCTTTTTCCTTTCAATTATCATCGAGGAATTCAGGCAGAGCAATATTGGAAAAACTTTTCCTGTCTCTAATGCGACGTGGTAATCTGACTTCTCCTGACAACAGGTGGTGGACACAGTTCAAGTCCATTCCCTGGCCGGACCGAGTGGTGTACAACGTGTCGGCCCACATCTTGGGCAACGACGAGGAGGGGCGAATCATCCGGCGGACGTTGGCCCGCTACGTCAACCTGTCGGCCATCCTGGTCTACCGATCGGGGAGCAAGAGAGTCAAAAAGCGCTTCCCTACACTCTCTCATCTTGTCGAGGCGGGTAGGAAGAACATGCTTGAGAGTCACTGGAGAAAAAGGAAGAGATTTTAGTCTAGAATAGGAGAGGCAATGATAATTGATGATGTATTTATATGGACAAAAAGGAATTCAATTTCTCATGGAGTTTAATTAATTGACCCTTGTCTCTTTGTACTCTTGCAAAAGCTCCGAGCATAAAACCATTTTGTCACATATTATTAATATCCTCTATCTATTACATCTATATATATTTGTATGCATATGTTTGAGTGTGTGTGAATGTAAAATATACATTACATAATCATATATGTATATATATATATCCATTGGGTATGGGTATAGTATTTAGCGATGCCCTGTTGCGTGATGTGGTTTGAATAAGTATGCAGTACATCTGATGTGTTACTGAAAAAAGATTACTTTAATCTTTAGCACCCACTGAATAACCTGGTTACGTTGTTTTTGTTTTTTTAATATTGCCAGTGACAATGCAAGGTTTAATGCACTGATTTGAGATTTAAATCTTCCATGTCTACTTGAATATAGAATAATAATGCAAGTTATAGCATTTACAAATCTTGATAGTTTGCCTTATGTCACGTTTCTAGTATAGCAGTGTGATTAATGCGTCCAGACATCACAGTATCGCCATGCGCTCTATATAAAAACTGCCAGTGTTATTTTCTTATGGCATATTACTTTGCACTGTTATCATTTTTATAATTATCATCACCATTAAACCATCATTATTGTTACTGTTTTTCTTCTTTTGTCTGTTTCATCTTTCAGAGTCATTAATCCTAATAATTATCGTAATTATCTTTCCCATTATCATTTGGAAGGTCTAATGACTGATCAAGAGAAAGAAATATTCAAGAATCTGCACACGGACAATCCAAAGTACTGGGTGCCGTGCGCCTGGTTCGTCAATCTATGCAGGATGTGCCGCAAGCAAGCCCGCATTATCAGTGATCCAGCCTTGAAAACCATCATAGATGTGAGTTTGATACGCCATTATATCGTACCGTATACCAAATGCTGTGGCGCACTGTAGTGGTTGTGTGTCATGGTGCGGTTGAGAGTTGAGCATTATACGTTTATGTTCTTTCGCTGTCAAAGTTTTTTTTTTTAATGATGTTGGTTCGTTAAAGTGTACTTGTCGATGAGAATGTTAGCCCCCCTCCCAAAATAGAAATAATAAAAAGAGATAGCATTAAACTACTGATGGTATATATAGAACAGCGATGAATCCACTAACATACTTTAGAGCAAAATAATGCGGTATAGCAAATTTAGAATAAATAAAAAACTAAGAGCTGAATAGTCTCATTTCTTTGATCTCGAGGCAAGAAACCCGTATTATGATTGTATACAAACACATGAACAAACTCACAAATTATTCATACAAACACACATGCACCCACACACGCACACACACACACACACACTATGTGTGGATAGCACAATGACGTGTGTGCGCGCATGCGTGTGTGCATCATATTATATGTATTTCGTGTCTGACAGCAATACCTGGCTAAATGCCATCATGTCGGATGTGTAAGCAACGCATAACTCATATTTCTGCCATGTTCACAGAGCTGGCCCTCTCCGTTATACGTCACAGGAAAAGGTAGTGCTAGCTATCTTCGGTAGATGTGTAACAACTCCCCTGCCCTCGATTGTAGGTCAGGGATCAATAAGATTGCTTGATTCTCATATCAGTGAAATAGGTCAGGCATTGCTTCCCAAATGTGTGATGCTCAGCTTGTAATGAGTGAAATGTACAAGGCGTTAATGGCATATAGACGTATATGACAGTCGTGCACTTGGAGGAATCGTGCGTTTTGCACTAATTCATGAAGTAGTTTATCCATGCTGCGGCGAAATTTGCGATTGTTTCGCATGCAGGTCGAAGATGATCTTGCTGCTCGCGTGATTTGCAGATGTCTATAAATCTGAAATAATCATAGATTGCACCATTTTTATGATACACTACATATCACTAAATAAACAGATGTCCAACACTTCAGCACCTAAAACATTGTTTGTCAGACAACATTATGTATATGTATATATATATATATATATATATATATATATACATATATATATATATATATATATATATATATATATATATATTTATATATTTATATATATGTATATACTTAATGTTGTCTGACAAACAATGTTTTAGGTGCTGAAGTGTTGGACATCTGTTGGACATCTGTATATATATATATATATATTATCCGTCTGATATATTCAACAAAAATGTGTGACTGTTTATCTTCCCTTGTTTATTTACATACGCATGAAAATAATAATTTTCGAAACTATTCCTTTCCCCCCATACACTTTGAATTTATCATCAGTGCAGCTGTCCTGCATGCTTTTTTTTTTTTTATAGTTCAGTTCAGTTCAGGTCATTAAACATAAGTTTTTATTATTTAAAACAAAAGCAAACAAACAAACAAACAAACAAACCGGGAGTACACACTTTAACATTCAATGCCATTAATTATCTAAATCAAATTACAATGCCGAAAGGTATCCATTCCAGCTATAAGCACACGGTTGCCAAAAAGTTACACAATTATTACTGATCATAACAAATTCATTGAAATGTTGGCATTCTAGTGGATAGGTCATAGGTCAACTCGTAGTTAGCGTGTCCACTTATACACACTTATATGTGGATTTCTTCCCCTCTTTCACACCACGATGTGGGGCGGAGGAAAAGAGCCGTGACGGCCGCGATCGTCCACAGCTAATCCTCCCAGTCACCGCGACTTGATCCGTTTACTCAAACGTTAATCAATTAGGGAAGTGACAGGGTCTGTGGTGACCCGGATCGAAGCCTTCGCCCTCCCCTTTCTTTTTCTTTATCATTGATTATGTTCAATCAACGCGGCGCGCTGCATCATAATACAGGACCAAGATTTATGTTTTTCTGCGTTACAGAGACACGCCTATATAGGTTCTCCATACTAGAGGGTTTGTTTATGTTCGTCCTTCAAGTGAAAAAAAAAAGAAGAAGAAAAGAACAAACCAAATAAAAGAGTATGTATATATAGGCCTGTTACTAATGACGTCATTCAGATGCCCGCTCCTCTACTGCTTGGCTTCATGGCTGATATAAATCTTTTGCTTTTTATTTACACTTTCTGTGATCGTCTTTATTTGTGTCAAAATGTCAAATTCTCCGCCTCTTCCTATCATCTTTCTTGTTCTATCTCTTTCCCTTCTACCGTGTCTTTCTATACATCTTACTCTCTTTCTCACTCTTTTTCTTATCTATATATCTATCCATCCAGCTATTTATCTGTCTACTTATCTATCTATCTATCTATCTATCTATCTATTTTTATCTTGCTGTTTCACATTTCTCGTGCCCACCTCCCTCATTCTGAAAAAGAAATAGTCTTAGCAGGGAGATGGGGTTTCTTCTCCATTTCCTCGTCGCTGTTTATACGCCTTATTTCTCGATCCTCCGTTTTCCTGCATTTATTTGAAGTCCCCATTCGATCACTCTGCATTCGTGGTTCGATTAGATCACGGAGCTACCACACAGCTCTCTGGTTAGACAGAACCTCGGAATCTCGACACGTTATCCATGGAAGACATGACGTTAGGTGCTTACTGAGCGCGCGGTCCACGGGTGATTTCACGATAAAATATATGCCTCGTTTATCTCTCTGCCTTCCGTGCAGAGCAATCGTCGTATTTCTCTACATCGTTGGTGGTCTTGTCTTCGAGGTGGAAAGGGGGGGGGGGGAAGGGAATCAGGGCAAGGGGGTCATTATATTATCAACCACAACAAACTGTTCCTTCTAGTATGCTGTCGTGTTTTGTGAACGTCTAGGTGTGGTGAATTTTGTTCTGTAATTGATATCATACATCTCGAGAGTTATTTTTGTAAAATAAACTTTATTTTGATGACGAAGGCTTCCATCCCTAATGCCTTACACAGAATGCATCGGGAAGAATCACCATGTTTATTTATGTTATCTTATATAGGATTGTATGACTTCTATTTGATGTGGGATTGATTTATCGATTGGCTGATAGGTAATTGTCTAGACTGCATCTTATTCATGTTTCAAATTGTCTGTACAAATCTCCCTTTGGTAGTTGCACATATTGCTCAATATATAAAATTTTTATGTCATATCAATCATAATCTAATATTTGTAAACTTCAGGAAGAAGATACAATGTGTACACTTCGGCGTTTTTGTTTTGTTGTCATTTTGTTTCGTTTCATTTCTTTCGCACGTAAACAATTCAATTGGACAAATTGAATTACTCCAAATAATAAAGGAAATAGTGAAAAACAAGACGCAAGAAAAGTTTAATGTATCATACTGAAAGACGCGAAGAAATTGGTGCACAAACTTGCATAACTATATGTGTTTTTGTTGTTATACACAATGTCACTATGATAATGAAAGTATTTTCATCAATCAACAAAATAATATAAGGAACCAATCAAGGAATCGATGCCTGTACACATATTCTTGGATCAATAGGAAATGTATGGTAGAGAATTCCACAGTGCAACTGGAGCCAATTTTCCTTCCCGTTTTTGTACATTTTGGAGACGAAATACTAGTAGCAAACTGAAATAACATCTGATGTGTGTATACATTGATTGTGTGTGTTTTACCAACTTTTTTTTAACCCGAAAGCAGAACGCATACAAAGTTAGATCCAATATTATAGCTGTTGCGAACATTATTCTCGTCTGGTTCGAAATGTTATTTCTTATTCTCATGTGGATGAAGAGGCCAGAACGGGTAGGAATATGACACACATGGCCTTGGAATATTGTATATGACGGAATAATACCAATCAGGCGTCAGATGTTGTTATCTTGCTTCAATCACCACCCCCCAGCTTCCTCCTCCTCCTCCTCCTTGTACGGCATAGCGACTTCAGCGCTGTGTGTAGCAGTCTTTGCTTTGATGTATGCGATGCATGGGAAGGTGCGCAGCCGAATCGCTATGAATGCGTGAAGACGGAATTCTGTTGCCTCCTCTCTCCCTTACCTATCTCCCCCTTCTCTCATCAATCTCTCCCTCTTTCTCTCCCTCCCCCCCCCCCCCCCCTCTTTCTCTTTGTCGTCACATTCTTTCTACAACTGACAGACATCGCACGTGCGAACCAGGCGATGGAAATCGTTTGGCGTCGCTGGTGGATGAGCTACTAGGCCCCGTAATCTCATTTTCGGTAACCCAACCCCCCGAGTTCTGGCCGATTTCGATCTCGACGAATTGAAGTCCTCTTCCCGTCTACTGTGGTATATCTATTTCGGTTCCCCTCTTTTATCCCGCCTTTTCTTTCTCAATTCCAGATTATCTTGATCTGCTGCAGTTGCCTATATCGTCTTCATGTTACCCAACGTTAAAGGAATTTTACTCCAACTTCGAATCCTCCTCCGCGTGTTTCATGTTGTCGTTATCCTGAATGTATTGTAGTTTTCCTGTATGTTTCCTGGATGTATTGTCTTTGCATTCTCTGTTGATCGTCGCTATCACTTGCTCTCATTTCAGTTCTGGCATCACACACGTTAATCCATTTTGTTTGTTTGCCATTTTCATGGTGTGTGTGTTTTTTTTTTTTTTCAATTCAGCGTTAAGTTTTGTAAATGATGTTGGTAAAGTGATATACAATGTACATGTAAGTGATAATATAGTCCACCATACGTTATCATATCACATTTTCTTCTGTACTCAATAAGTGTGTTTCACATCAAACTTCTTTCTTGGTCTTTAAAAAATATATACCCACCACCACCCATGCATACATTTGTATACAATACTTCCATAACTTATAGCATTCATTCTCTTCCTCCTTGATTGTTTTTATCGGCCGCTGACTTTTCATTCCCCTCCCCCTTCTTCTGCGGAGTCATTGTAAACCTTTACACATTAAGAAATGGAAAGAAAATGAAGCACAAGAAAAAGAAAGAAGCACG
The DNA here is from genome assembly GCF_964275005.1 of Diadema setosum. NCBI lineage: Eukaryota > Metazoa > Echinodermata > Echinoidea > Diadematoida > Diadematidae > Diadema > Diadema setosum. Next base: position 31,026,997 of record NC_092685.1, on the reverse strand, counting down.
GAACCGGGTCGTGCATATTCGGAGAGATTTGGCTCAGATTTCAACACCTGAGATTCAACCAAGGAAGAGGCGGTTTGCCACAATAATCAAAGGCAGTTTAATATCAAGACCTTAGATCTTAACACTGTCATGCAGTGATAAGGTTATTGGATTGTTTAAAGTGGCAGTATAGGAGCATCATTTTTGACGAACAGATTTTTGTGTGTGAAGGAAATGCATCTTTTATTGTCGAAGGCTAACTGGGAACTGTTTCGAAAGGTCGTGTTGAAGGATGTTGATTCGGCGTGTCCATGCGTTCTATACGTCCGTGACTCTTTCTGCATGCATTCCCACACAATGGGATTCACAAACACCTTTCTGATGTAAGACGCTCGGAGGTTTGACCTTTTAAACAGTCAGGGATTCGCGTGTGTCTGTGTATATCCATAGTATGTGTGTGGATGTCTGTGTTTGTGAGCTTGCCTGTGCTTGCATTATATGTCGTTCAGGTTAAAATGTTTCATGAGATGTTATGTATGTACCTGATCATGATGGATCTACATTTTGTAGGTATAATAACTGATTTAAGTAGGTCCTACATACATGAGGGTGATAGAGACACAAAATTAAGAGCTTTACGATGACGTAAGGACCTCATAGTCTTAGTGTCTTTCCTTGCGTAAAGATTAAGGATGGCAATCAATTTTGCTTTTCAAGCTCTACAGACGAGTATTCTCATGAATATCTGGTTTCTAATAGATCATTTGCCAAAGATTGTTTTGTTCATGACGGCTTGGTGTGCCGGATCAAATAAGAATACCTGAAGAAAAAAAAAGAAGGAACAACAACAACAGCAACAACAACAAAACCAACAACAACAACAACAACAACAACAACAACAACAACAACAACAAATCCTCCTCAGTGTTTGGATACAAGAAGTGACATAGGTAATCACAAGATAATTACACATTGTCAAACTGATCTGCACTTAAGATGTAATGATTATCACGTTTTATTTTCTCGGTTTTTTTTCTTGTTGTTGTTGTTGTTGCTGCAGGAATTAAACAACTTCCAGAATAAATGCTTCGAGCTATACGGCTACGATTGGATTGTAGTACCTCTAGTTTATACTCAGGTAAGTGTTTGTTCAACAAGCTAATTGTTCGCAACATTTTGTCACCTTACTGATGATTATCATGATTTATTATCCTCTTCAATGTCTTACACTTTTGGCCTTTAATCAATAACAGAAATGAATTCCAGTATCAAACAAATGCACACATCAGACGTGATGTATAGGTAAATCATGTTTAAAGTTCCTGCAAAAAGAAAAAAAAAAAGAATCATGTCTCAATAGAAAATCTATAGATTTAGCTTGCTTCTGTCTTTGCCAAAATGATAACTGAATAAGCATTCATGATACTAATATGAAAATTTCATTTTCTTATATCTTATTTCATGTCATTGATTTGCATTTTTAGGTAGCCAAAACCAAAATATAAATGGATTGAGTGAAAGCAGCAGTATATATCAGTGAAACTTTGAGGCGATCGATTCAAAAGTTATAATTTCTTTTATAGCTTATGCATTAAAAAAAAATAATGCTTCGGTGGCGTCATCGCTTGATAAGGAGACTGCTACATTTCATGACATCATTATGGACAACAACGTAAAGAAAATATACAGAAATTCATCACATGTTCACTTTTTCTAGCATAGTGAAAGATCACTGTCTTGATTAAACTCTTTCAGAAAGTAGAGAGAATGATATCACCCTTAACATTATGTCAGTAACAAATCGATTGAAGTATAGTCTCTTTATTCAGCGATGACGGCACGGAAACTTTGACAATTTAACTTTTGAATTATTGCTGCTTTTACTCAATTGACAATTATATTTAGGCTTTGGTTTCTTTTAAATAAGACGCGTCAAAATTCGTCATGGCACAATATTGAATTCTAAATTCTTACCGATCATTTATTAGATACTAAACAAACGGACGAATCTATCATTTGGCGTCGCTGGGATGTGGCGCTATATGCAAGCTAGCAATATCCAGCTTGCTTGATTACAGTTCCTTTTTACTCGTATACTCTGTAAGCCAAGAGCAACTTTCCTGATTAGAATGAGATAAAACCGTCGAAAGACAGCGAAGTATCATTTAGCATAATTGCTATCAAAGTTCATCAAACTGTAACGTTTTCAATCGCTGATGTGCCAATATTCATACGTTCTTATGACACGCACAACAACGTTTTATTACATGCTCGATTTACATCATTACACTTCCAAATTAAAGGCATCTGTAATCACATACACGCCAAGATGCTCAGACGCAGACATGGTATTCGATTGAGCGCAACTTGATTCGAATCATTCATGCTGTGTTTGAATGATTTTACATAAACCAACAAACATGACGTGTTGCCCAACAGGCTTAAATGTTCATCGATGTTTAAGTTGCGTTCATGTATGATGTCTAAATATAAAATTTTGAGCATTGCTTATGTGACTGTATGTTGGCCAGGTTGTTCCCAGTCTGTTTTTTTTTTTTTTCATTTTTAATCAAACTTTATGTGGGTATCATACTCATTTGAGCGTGACTTGCTTCCCTACCATGGAACAAGCAACAATTTGCAATGTAGCTCCAGTGAAGCAACGCTGTGAAGTACATTACTAGAAAAGATAGCTCTTTTGCAGCGTCGTTATGGTAACTTTCTTTTTCTTTCTAAGATCAATTGACTATCTTAATGAACTATCAAAAAAAAAAATCAGATGGCTACCCCCCCCCCCCCAAAAAAAAAAACACAACAACAACAACATGCAGCAGTGCGCTTGTAATTCGGATCGTAGCATCGCACAGTCTATACAAACCACCAATTTGCTTGACATAATCTGCGTTATACTGGCTGATGTTGTAGAGGTAAAATGAATACGGAAAGAGTTTGAGTTTAAGAGAATTTCAGCAATATCGTTAATAGAGTGTAGAATTTACGCTAAACGGCATTCTCGGGCTCTTTTAGGGAAAGATACTCCATACTCAAATTTTGTGCCACACTTCTAAACGTTCCATCAAACCGTTTTCTATTTTACACTCGTAACACTGAGAGTTGCACAAAATATCTCATTAATACTTCAAACTAAAGAAGACGAGGATTTCCTCCCAAGACTGGATTTCCTATTCTTTGGCTTGAAACTCACAAAAATTCGCTCGTGTACAACACAGTAATAGTTCCAAACTTTGTCGTTTTTCATCATTGCGTATGCTGCTTTTGATATGATTTTGATACAGTTTGAATTATGCTTTTACATTTCTTCTCACTTACTTGTTCTCATGTGTCATGATCCGTCTCTCTTTCTCTGAATCTATCCTTGTGCAGGTTGTAACGATAGCAACGTATAGTTACTTTCTGGCGTGTCTATTCGGCCGGCAGTATCTCGATCCCGCTGGGGACAATGGGGGTCACACCACGTTAGATGTTTATATTCCAGGATTCACGATATTGGAGTTCGTTTTCTATGTCGGATGGTTAAAGGTAGGTGTGTGCCAAATTAAAATATTCATACTTTATACATTTATACCTACCATAGCAATCAAGACATGACCTCATACTATGCTAGATGGCTATAGTCCAGGATTCACGATATTATTCACCCTTTAGGGTAGTTAACAATAACCTACCTTAAATCCACAGCTTGTCACAATAAACACTATACCATGTAGTGGAATGCTTCGAACGAATGACCGGTACCATTTCAATCTGTATTTATTTAGTAACATTTATTTGATCGTTTTTTTTTTCTTTTGTTTGCTTTAATAGGTACCCCTGACATAGTATGGTCTGAAAATATCGTATTTCATAATTCCCCTAATCTGATTTATCCCGGGACCTGCGGCTGTACCAGCTTGCTTTCACGCAGGCCCCCATCATATTTCTCGCACTATTACTATACCTCAACTCTGATGTATACAGACCTTGTCTTTATACCAAGACAAAATTTTGTACATTTCGGTGAAGTTTCATCTAATTTATGTTTAATTTTCATATTGTATAATTATCATACTTTTTGTGCTGTTTGCGAGAAATATGAAAGTTAATTGAAATTGAAATTGAAAAAAGAAATTACGCCTCCTTCAAAGCTTGATCTGTGAATACTTTCTGAAACGCGTTTCATACGTTCTTGTTGGTATCCTTTTTATACCAGGTGACTTTTGCAAAATTCAATGAAAATATCTAATCAAAGTACGCTTTTATTTGATAGCAATACTGAAGCTTGGTTCCAGATCTTGTTTTCATAGTCTGGATATGATAATATCTTCCTTTTCCCCCTTTATGATGGTTGTGTCGTAAGTGAACATATAAGCATGGAGGAGATAACTAATTAGCTGATACTGAATATACTTGGAAAAAACAATTGAACGACTCAGAATGTCAGGAAGAGGGATACTGCAGGTCAGAAATGTCGTTAAATTGTGTGTGCAATATTATGGTGTTGTCTCATGACGAGACGGGTCTACCGACACTATTTATAAAAACGTCACGCCATGATCCCGCCCACTGCAGGTCGCAGAAAATCTCATGAATCCGTTTGGCGAGGACGACGATGACTTCGATATGAACTGGATCGTCGACAGGAACATCGAGGTAACATGAAAATTTGGGAAAATATGTGAGGCAACAATGGCTAATATGGTATGACTGATATCAACAGTTTTCCAGTAAAAAAAAAATGAAATCATCGATTTTTTACAGAGTAGTAACGTATGCACAAAGTCAACGATCATGAGATTCTCTACGCAGAAATGAATGGTCGATGTTATATTGTTCGTCACAAATCAGAGTTAAATAAACCAAGTTATTGTCAACATTTGCGCCGTTGATATTTCTGAAATCAAACATCTAACAACGTTGAATGATATGAATTTATTATCTTTTAATTAACATTCTCGAAATGAAGTACAAAACCGGAGCTTTTGATTGTTTAGTTGATTAGTAACTTATCCAAGGTAAACTTTTAGTGTGAGTTGTACACCATCGATCTCAATTATAATGAATCACTGCCATTGACATAAATGGGCTTTGACAACATACATGATGAAATGTCACAAGGTCTGAATGTCACGTCTACTCTTTCCATATTCTATCATATGTTAGCGAAATACACACGCACGTATAGTGATGCAAGCTGCAAATTCCATAAATCCGGTTTCAAGGCGAGCACAGAATTTGTCGGCGTGAATGAAGTGCTGCAAAGGAAATGCTCCCACTTGCTCTGACGTCACATTGCCGGCTTTGAGCACAATAATATTCCCCAGCAGTGCGAGAATGGAAAATACGCACTGTGTCGTCACATGCTTTATTTTTCTCCCTTGTCTTCTTCGCATCGTCTCCGTGGTTACGACGTTCAAGAATAAAATTATAATTGTCACGTGGGACTCTCTGTAAGAGAACACCAGTTTCTGCTTCCCATAAAAGAAATGCACTCCCTCAGATGCACTGAATTGGAAATACGTGTTTATTACAGAATCTTATGTGGCAGAATTTTGGGATTGTTTTTTTCCCCCAAAGTGATATGTATTCATGGATATTGCTAGTATGTAAAGGTCACATCGGCAGTTAATTCAAAAATATTTTTGTAAAATACTATATAGTACTGTACTATATCGAGTGTTCAGATTTGATCCATCGTTCTCTTGATGCCCTTTCCCAATAACTACGGTAATTGCTCGTGTATAGACACGATTTGGAAGAAATCTTCTGATTAACATGTCTTCTGATCATGTTGTCCTCCTGAAACCAATGATATCTCGGTCACAGTAATAGTTCAAATTTTAGTTTTGTTTTTGTTTTTGTTTTTTTCTTATTTGGCACTCTTACATCATCTGGTCTTCTACTATCCGTTCTCCGTTTCTTTTTCACAAACACTGATTACTCGGGGCTTACAGCCAAACAAGCTTGCTTTCATATAGGTCCCGCCATACTTTTCTTGATCAACCCCATCTCGATTTCGAATTTGACCAGTTATTACATATAATTACTGTGTTATCACCATGTATATTGTTGTATTTTGCACATTGTTTACAAGGTGAAAGAACTTGTTTGATTTCTGTTATAATGTCCACAAATGAGAAGTATGGAAATAAAATGAATTGAATTGAATTGAACATCAATTGGAACTTTTAACGTAAAATTCATTTCATATTTACATCTAAAACATGGAATTATCTGTGTTTCATTGGCATGGAGTCCCAAAATTAGAGGTTTCTGTATAAAAGTAGAATTATATCTAGCAAAATAAAATTGCCTTCTCTTCTCTGACGAAGCATGTGTACACTGTGACGAAATTATACATATTTATACATTTTACGTGAAGACGTGTACTCCAGAATTAACGAAACAGAGCGTGACGGATCATGTCCCAACTTCCTTTATATAGATTTGCTTTAACACAAATTTGGCTCATCATTTGTTTATGTGTTTCTATGTCAACATTTTTAGCATAAAACTGTTCGCTTTTTGTCAGAATACTTCCTTTAAAACATCTCAAAGTCATGTGACTTGTATAAAGCGTAAAGCATTATTTCGTCTTCTGTCGAATACTCAGCACCGTAGCTTTGGTCGCATCACCCTTCATGAAAATCCTTCCATTTCACCCTTAACAGTGCTTAAGCTCAGAAAGGTATTGCCTTGCAAGTCATTTGCATAAACACATCACCAAAATGTAGGCAATACACACTACTCATGTGTAGCACGTCTATTGTACGTGCCCCTAGTTTTGATTGTCAACGGAAAAATCATTTCTTATTGCCTGAAAAGCATTACTCCTTTCTTTTTTCCTTGGTTAATTCGCCATGTATCAATGACTCCTCGGTGCTACCCTTGACACATCAGTCTGAGTCTCCGAAAGGTTGGCGTCACACAGTCCCGATATTAGCACAAGATGGCCATTAGAATATGAAATTTTCATTTTTTTTTTTTGCGAAGTTGGTCCCGAGCCTGATTAAAGGCTGATCAATAGCTAAAGCAAGTACGATCTTTTGTTAGCAGCTTGAGAAACTCTCTCAACGGTTATACGATGGTTTAAAGATGCCCTCACGAATAACCCGATGATTATACAATCAGAGCTGAATTTGAAAATTTCCTCCATCATGTGTCCATCTTTACTCAATTTCATGCCTGTTCAAACCATAACAAATCCCACTACCTTGACGTTCTCCCAGTCTGATTCGTCACAGTGGTGTGTATCTGACGCTTGAAAGCATGTTATCTGCATCTGTATTTCTTCCAGTGGTTTTTCATCCGTCGTGGTGTTCTTTTCTCCCTGTCCAGACGAGCTTTATTGTGGTAGACGAGCTGTATGAAGTGAGTCTACCGATGGTTCGTGACCGTCACTTCTCCGTGCCGAATCCTATCATCCCTTACACCAATGCTTCGGTCAAGAAGAAAGGAAAGCCCTGGCTTGGGTCGGCCAGCAAAGTCAAGTATGTAAAACACACACACACACACACACACACACACATGCACACATAACTCATACACGCACAGATATATTATTTTACGAAGCACAGATCTGAAAGTTCTGTCGGTTCGTTGCGTTACCCATGGTCATGAAAAGTATAAGATTATTTTCCGCACTTTCCTACAATCATCCTCTTTATAGTGTAGCAATTTGAATACCACTAAATAATGAAAAGGGTTGTGTTCTAGGTCTAATGTCCTTTGAATGTCAGCTTTCTTTATAAATCTATAGGGATCTTATTTATTACATATAACGTTTCGTTTACAAGAAGAATAAAGAGCACAATGTTGCAAAATGCCGTAAGTTTTCTTTTTTCTTTCATTTTGTCTCGAGACAAAAAGCGAGACAACATGGTTAAATTATGACCATTAATCATAGGGCGCCTTTTAAGAGCCCCGAAGGAAATGACAGACTATAGCCAAAGCCATGCATTTCATGAAATTTAATGAATCAAGCAGTTCATGTAAAATCTTTAAAGGGAGGTAGGGGGGAGCATTCGCTCTGAATTAGTAAAGTTATCGTCTTATCCTGAGCTGCTAGTCTTGAATGTTCATCAAAAAATGGCCCTAGCCAGTTGGCTCTGTATGCTTAATTGCTTTGGGTAAAAAAGGCAAGTGATATTCAGGATTACACGTGTGCCATCTAAATACCAAGTTCCCTTTTTAGCAGAAGATTTATTGAGCAGTATTGAACGAGGAATTAGTGATGAGAAACCAACACAATCTTGATGGTCTCTGTTTCAGATTATCTCGTCAGGAAATGGCGTTTACCAACATGCCTGACAAAGTTTTCACGGAGGACGACGAGGTGCTGACGAGTCGACTGCAAAAGAGTCGGGGAGACAAGCAGCAGGGAAGTAAGAGCAAAAACGGCACTGCCGGCAGTCGAAGTACGAGCAGCTCGCACGGAAACACTGGGACTCACGGGAACGTAGGGAGTCACGGGAACACGAGCAATCACGACAGATCGAATGTCAGCAATCAGGGAACTTCCGGCCGGGGCGAGTCGACGAAGCCTCGCTCAGCACACCGAACACAGAGTCACGACGACTCACAGTACGACCACTATGCATCCATTCCTAACACACCACAAATACCTCAGCAGGACTACGGCACGACCCCTCGTAGAGGGCAGCCGTCGCGTAGCAGCAACCACAGTAGCAACAGCAAGTACGGCGATTCGGAAGTGCATCGGAGGATCAGCAAGTCGACGGAGGACCGGAAGCGGATGGGAGGTGACCGTCACCGGGAGCGAGGTCAGCACAGGAGCACGTCACAGTTACTGGACAGAGACAGTAACTATCAGTCCAGTCACGAGCGTGGTGGCGGCAACTATCACCGCTCCAGCAGCCAGGAGCGAGGGGGAAATTACCACACTGGGCACGAGAGAAGCTCGAACTATCACGCCCCGCATCACTACGAAGAGTATCCGCCAAGCAGCGACGGGCGGCGGACGGACGATGATCGACGAGACGCGGACGGAGTGATAGACGCGCGCGACGTCGACATCAATGCGCTCAACGAGTCCATCATTTGACAAGACTTCCGTCGCTTGACTAGAGACTACATTCTGATTTAAAAGGGTCGTGTGTACAAGATCGCAAATTACGGCATGGTGCCATCCAATAGATGGACACAAGCAGTACGTGTTTTCAACTGTTTCACAGGAAACATGATTCTTCGGAAAGTTTTATTATGCACAAACGCTTCGAATTCTTCCCTCGAAATTTAGTGAAAAGTATACAAACACGCAAAAGCCGGAATATTATCATTATCTACTGGTATCATGTACGCAGTGTTATTCATCCGCTCTAACTGTGCTAATCGCCAAGCCTCATAAAATCATTGTTATACAGCAGATACGATACACAATGATATATTAATGGTCGTATTATAGACATTCGGACGGATGCTGTGCGCAGCCTCTGTTTTGTCTCCATGTCATTTATACTTCCACTATTTCGACCAATGTTCTTCATAAGCGTTGTGTTTAAATCGCCCAGCGAACATTTTATACGCACCGAGGGGTTGTGGCGTGGTACGGAGTTATAGTCAACGGAAGCGCCATACTGTGAATGTATAGAAGGAAACGTTGAAAGCATTCGCCTAGTTGGCTCCTTTTGGTTCAGAGGAGCTAAACATTGGCAATGGCGCAGAAGGGATGAAAGCCTAGTCATGTGACGGTTTCTGCTTTTCTTTTTTTTTTTTAAAATCTATGTTCTGTTGTTTATTCGGTGATAATTTCTTATGTCCTGTTTGGTGTACGTCCATGCACTGTATAACTGCGGTGACATTTTACGCTGAATGTCAAGTATCTTTCTCTTCGCTTTAATATCAAACGTGCGTTTTAGCTCTGATGACTTTATGTGGCTGCTTCTGCCATTTTTTTTTTTTGTTCTGTGCATATTAGATGAATGTGAATATAATAGATTATTTTGTGTTTGTGAACCATCAGCGATGGCTGAACATCAGTGTAACCGTCCAACTGAAAAGCGTCTGAATTGTAGCAAGATTTTGATTCTTCTGTTAATTTAAATATATGCAATGGACTGTTAGAGAATAGTCACTAGTATACCCTATGTGCCAAACGCAACTCTGTCGGTGTAATGACGTATACAGTTCAGTAATTGACAAGGAGCAATACATTAATTATTGTCTTGACTTTTTAGTTCGGAAGTACTTCTCAGGAGAGTTATTTACATTTAATGCAGCAAGCATAATATCCTTCCGTAGAAGTGAATACAGATTGAGTTTCCCCCTTATTCCATATAGGTTCCACAGTGCTTTAGCACAAGCTACATCCAGTTGTTCACGCTATACTTTCACTGGTTCATAGTTTCGTCTTTTTGCCCCTTAGTTCTTTGAAAGATATGGAACCATATACAATGAAAGTGGTCTCCCGAAGCAGTTAGTTTAAACGTTATTCGTTAAATTGTTTCTTTTGTTCTTTTCGTCTTCTCATTTTGTGTTATTTTTCACAGAAACTTTAAAATGTGTTCTCAATTTTTCTTAGTTAGTTTGTTTTAAATCTCGTGTTCATGTTTTATTTTCAATTAGGGAATATGCCCTTACCCGTTTTCGTTTGTTCTGTAAAAATTTTGAAGGAATAAGGACGGTGTACGAATGAGTGGATTAGAGTCCCCAATTCATTGCCATCATATTATTATCCTTATTCATAGGAACTAGCGTCGTATTATTTAGTTGAAATAATTCATAGGAAAATGTTGTGACTCAGTTGTCATGCATGGTTGTGGAAATCTATAAATCAGCTTTAATGTTCAATTTGATGGAAACAGACACACGAGAATGCAACGTCTTTAAAAAATCCGTTGTAACTTATCAAGATATCAATGACCAAATTCACCATGATATTGTTTAACACGGTGTATTATTGTCTATGGGGAAAATCGAGTGAAGTAAATCCGGACTGGTCACCCAAATTTTCAGTTATTTCTTTTCTATATCTAGCATTAATTTTCCACCGAAATTATCAAAGCTTCATTTTTGTTTACACAGTATCAAAGACACTGGTAGCATTGAGCATCATTCAGCTCATTTCTTTTTAACTTTTACTGAGATTACTGTTAGCCAATGTCTATGGATTGAATTAAAAGAGTGTCATGGACCTAATATCGTCAAGATTATCACCCTCGGCAACAAGCGTAAAGCAAGTGACGGTTTCACTGATAACATATATTTGCTGTGCCCAATTAATGCGATGCATTATTGTTTCATTAAGAATTATACATCATGATTTTCGACCGTATCTTGTCAAACATGGAGTGCTTGTTGAAGATAACATGGAGGCAAAACAGGACATAATTTATTTTTTTATCTCTTTCAGCAAGTTGACGTTTCAGATGATGTTTGCTCCCATCTTTTCCAATTTACCGCATTTCTCTATTTAAAAAATGGAACTTTGGAATGAGCCTGTTTCGTATAAAATAGATAATCATAACATCCATGGGTATATACAATCCTGTAGCAATATTTGACCCGTATTTTATGGAAAGTGGTTTTAAATGTGGCTATAGCTTGTTTGCAATAGAATATTAAGTCTACTTTTCTGTTACTTAGATCTCGATCATGCTTAAATGACAACCAACTGTATCAGTATGTCTTCTTTAATCAAAATTGAATTTGGAAGTAGCGGGTATTGTAAAATGAGTTTATGACATGGATTGTAATGAGAAATCTGTCTTTATACCAAGTGAACATGGTCTCTATACATGAAAATCGACACAATTAATATCACACGGCTCATTGATATGCGTGCAATAATAACTTTGGAAATCCATGTGATGACTGGACACGATGCATTACAGCTAAGGCATGTAGCTATGATGAGCGAAGTTGGAGTTGCTGAGTGGAAAAATGTAATTATTTAAGGGAATATTAATTACGTGATATTTGATGTGTGCGAGTTGCTTGAGGGAAATCCACGCTTAAAAAGTGTTATGGGCAGAGTGAACTATCTATGTCATCCTTTGCGTCTTGTCCGCTACCCAGGTTGTTAAGAGTCAATACTTCAGTGGGTTTGGTTTGTGACCCATGAGTATAGAAATCTGGCAACATGTGCTTGAATCAGCTACAGTAGACTCCCGTTATAACGAAGTCCTCGGGACGGGCAGGTTTCTTTCGTTATTTCGAAACTTCGTTATAACCGAACAAATAAACAAAGAAAAATACATAGGGTGGATTGCGTTGCGATCTGAATTTTTACTTCGTTGTAACCGGAATTTTGTTATAGCCGTGTTCATCTAAACGGGGGTGCACTGTATTTCTATTTCAGCAATGAACTTTACAGTGATAGTTCGATCGAGTTCCACAGTAAAATTTTGATCAAAGCCCTTGTTCTGCCGACTATCTACAGCCATCATACTTCGTACTTTCGGCGTGTTCGGTCATTGTCCGACATCTCGTAGCTGCCATTTTCCGTAGCTTTTCACTGTATGGGGATGCCCTACTACCTCTCTGGTGGTACACAGCACTGCCATCAGCGTGCCTGTTGTCTGCTGTTGCTATTGCGTTTTTCTTCACTTTGTCGTATGTCGTTAGGGTCTCGTCCACTCTCAACATGAAGCCGGAATTCAAAACAGATCTGTCGGAACTCCCAACACTGGTCAGATTCGTAAATAGACCGCTGCAGTGGGTCAAGGTTTAAAATGTAATAAGTGTTCCTAGACTTTCTCTTCTATAGCAGCATAAGGGGGATTTAGCACTAGCCTATCAAACCATTGCCTTAAATCTGACTTCCATGTTTACTGCTACACAAATGCGATGGTATGTTTTGTATGAGTCGCTATTTCCTCGCTCTAGTGGGCTTGCAAAAAAGCTTTGCGCTTAACCAAATTCCCAACGAGAACCTGTGCAAAGTGATCTGTGTCAAGTGTATTTATATTTTAGAGTTTCTTTCGGAAAGGTTTATTTGAGGGGTTGAGAGACTCAAACAGTAGGGCCCTGCATAGCAAATACAGCATGACTGTGTTGACTGTATACATGTATGAGAAAATCATTCATGACATTACACAAGCCCTCAAAGTGACTTTGTATTGCTATGAGCGTATTATCTGTGATGTTTTACGTATTTGGAGTTTAAAAGGGCACATTACTTTTAGGAAACTAGTACACAAAACCGTGACACGCTTCGCGTAAAGTGGTCCCTTATCTGCAGTAGATAGTATTCGTCTTGGAGTGTATAGGTGAATACGAAGATTGTTTTGCAGGCAAAGTTTGATAATTTAGCAGGAGTGTTAATGTCTTCTCCTAGAGTTTATAATATTTCGGATCAGATGTAGTTTCATCAAAGGTCCTCGGGATATTTTTATTATCACTTCTACGCCAACCGAGGTGCTGTTACAGAGCGTTGTCAAGCAGAATGTGCACTTCACCTCTTCGACAGAAACGCGCTTAAGCAACCCTATGATTTTCCCCAATTATTCGCGTATGAACTTCTTCCTTTAGGCCTCGTGGAGATCTCGACCCCTTATGCTGCGGCCTCCCTCAGCACTGCAAACTAATGGTTGTAAGACATTTAGTGTGTAACGATGTCTATTTATTTCTGAGGACAGCAAGCAAGAAAAAATATACAGCTTATAGAGTATTAGGCCTATTATTATTGTGTACTTGGCGTTAACCACACGAAACGGTTATAGTGTAATAGCTCGACCAGCATGGACAAAATCCTTCTTTAAGTTGTTTGTCTCTATACATGGTAGTGTGGATGTCAGTATTACTGAGGTCTGGCTGTTCGTGAGCCATCGCTTTTGTTGTTGAGTGGTAGGAAATTGAGAAAAATCGTTTTATTTATTTATTATTTTAATGAAATCTCTCAAGTCGACAAACTCTTACGATTCACTTTTTTTTTTTCCCGCCGTATGTTCCAACTTATGTTATGCCAAGTCTAACATCTAGGTGTATTTACTATTAGAGAGAGTTCATCTATGTGAAGATTGCTTTCTCTGCCGTATAAACACACCTCTGTTCAGACAAAAAGCAAATTAAAGCAGGACAAAAATAAAAGAGCGAGGAGATCTTCGAAGATTAATCCATACGACAGGAGTTGCAGGGTATGTAAAGTAACAAAAGCGCATAAATAAATTTCCACTCTTGCCCTCCACACAAAGAGTCCTCTTCATCTCTCTCCTGTTTCTTATCTTGATATATTATCTTTCTTCATCTTCTCGTATTTGTTTCTCACTCTTTCCTTTTCACCTCTCCCGTCTTGTATTTTCTGTTATTCTCGCCAAACTGCTTTATTAGCAAGTCAGAGCCGGGTAAAGACTCGTTTGTCTTCGACGTTGTTACGAAGTTCCATTGGCGCCAAATATAAAAATATCTTTTGTCGTAACTCTGGTCTTGTTTCGTTTAGTTTGGTGGCGTTTGGCTGCGTTTATGGTTCACTTTTTGTTTGAGATAATCAAAGTGCTATGTACCAACAGACTTACAGAAGGGTAATGGATGCGGCTATGAATGTATGAATTATAGTGACTATTTATTGCCCGAGAAAATATTCCATCTTAGTAATAGAGCATTGTCGCGTCATATTATGTTTTCTTTTCACCAAGCAATTTTACTCAGTACGTTTTCATAATATAATTTGTAGCTAAGGTTCATGACCATAGAAGATGTGACACAATTGCAGTTCCCACTTTGCCATTGTCCTTATGACGTTTATAAAGAACGAAACCCCCTTTAGCCCTCTTTTTCTCGCCTTATTGAATATTCCATGAACTGCCACACGTAATGTGAATAGCATTTCACCCATATGCCCGGTCTCTGAAAATGAAACGCCACTCATAAACCCGTTTTTGAAGAAACTTATTATAATCATAACTGAAAATGATAGTCAGGACCATGAAAAAGACAAAAATGTGACTCTTGGTTGGTTTTTTTACCCAGGTTCCTCTTATCATGCTTATCAGATTTTTTTTTCGTATTATCATGTTTTCGATATACGCTGTATTATACAATAAGGGGTATAGAGGGTCCCATCTTCATAAAGATGCTTGCAGTTAGTGGTAGTTGCTGTCATTTTTTAAAGCAGTTGGCGCACAAAAAAGGAACAAATGAAATACTCAAAGCTAATTGCCACTTTCCTCTCTGATACCATAGTAACTGCCATTTTCGCAACAGACGGTTATCGCGAGCGCCTTCATGAAGCGGGACCGCGTGATTTTGAGCTGAAAAATAATGTTGCCAGCGTTGGTGCCGTTTACTTTGAACGCATAGACCTGATGAGGAGTCTTCCTTCCGCCATTTTGTGTATGGAAAATTGGGTTTATCAACACTTTTGAGTTTGCGGGTGTGCGTGTGTTTGTATGTGAGAGTGTGTACGTGTGTGCGAGTTGTGTGCGTCAATCACAGATCTAAAAAGTTACATAGAGATCAGTGGCGTCAATGCGACATTATTTTCATTTTTCCCACAGAAGTCATATCTGCTATAGGTAGCCAAGTGTGGAAATTGCCTCTGCGTGCTTGAGACCGTCATGGTAGGTATATCTGTGCAAATGAATCTTGTGTATAAAGATATGACGGCCACGGGACAAAGTTTACCCCACGATTTTTTATTATTATCATTTTTTGTTGCTATTTTAGGAAAACCCATGTATAAACTTTATTCAATCGCCGTAGATCTCAACTAGACTAATCGGGGCAAATGATCTGGGTTAGATCTGAATGTCCCGATAAAGTCTTCTCAGATCCCCCTCCTTTTCTGTTTTGTTTTGTTTGTTTGATTATTTGTTTGTTTGTTTTGGTAATGGAACTATTCAAATGGGGAATAAAGCAAGTCACATTTCCCTTTCCTTTTTCTCTGATGCTTGACATAATTAGGCCTATGTCGCATTTTCTAGCGTGTCTGTATACATGAAGTAAACTCATTCTAAAGGCATTTATCTGTATTGCGACAGATAAGTGACGTTGTGACTAAAGAACAAGTGTAAGTTAAGATTTGCTATTCATGACGTCATATCAACTGGGAATGTTTCCATGGTAACGGACGTACTTTGTGTCAGTGCTCATAAATGAGCATTCCATGCATAGAAAATGGTAAACATGAGATCACTGAAGCATAGATAATTGTGACAGCATGGATGATATGAATAAGAAACATGATGTGGGACATGTTCTGGCTGTGACTGAACAGTTGCATATAGATTAAACATGTGACTGCATCCAGAAGTATGCTATATCCATATTAAGGGGTATCACATTCTTTGTAGTCAACTACAAAAAAAAAAAAAAAATAGGATGAAACTAGACTTGAGTCCAAGGTTTCTTTGAATTTGACTTCCCTGCTGCCCTTCGTTAGAAGAGCTTTGGCCATAGATAACAACGACAAAGAAATTAACTAAGAATGTTAATCTTCAAAGAGAACGAACACAGTTTATTAGCAGTCGACATTCACAACTTATGTATGGAACGCCACATTTCTTAACATGGAAAGCTGATTTGTATAGGCAGCTGGATGGATTTCAAGAATGTCTGAGAAAATTAGTCGCAATATTGTTCAATTATTGTCTGTGTGTGTTACTGTATATGGGTCACAGTTGATGCAGCTTGTATCATACCCCTTGTCATATACACTGCGCGTCTGCGTCAAATAGATAGCCCGCTATCTACAAGTATCGTATAGAACACCCGTGAAATCGTGGATATTCAATGAATACATTAATGAAATTATTATCCATCAAGCATTCTTGCAATCACCTGACTGTTCCTATCTTTCTTTCTTTTTTTCTGAGCAGATTATAGTGATGAAAACAATAATTATATCTAGAGATTTTGTGTATTAAAACCTCATTTATATTTACTTGATCGTCTTCGTGGGGTATTTTTATGTGTGTCTGTATGTGTGAGTGTGGGTGTGTGTGTGTGTGTGTGTGTGTGTGTGTGTGTGTCATTAAATCATCTTCGAATATTTATAAAACAGTACGCATGTCTAATAATGACTGTCTTCAAGATCTTCACATGGCGGGAACATTATACTGCACCATGAATCTGAAATCATAAACCTATATTTTGTTATTATAATGATTATCATGTCGTTCTAACAATAATCAATTATCCTATGCCCGCAAGCTAGCGCTCGGAAACAATGTGTATAAGAAGCCCTGGCTCAATTAACTGCGTCTGATGCTCATGGTTTCTACTGCAGTGATCATTTTGTCATTTTGTCTCATTTGTTAAAATTGTTGCGAATACAGTGTAACATGCTCATACCAACAATTTGTCAATATTCAACACTGAATGTGTAAAAATTACTTATATGTAACTCCCCTGATGAGCTGACGATAACACAATAGGCCCAGGATCATTGGAATTACATTTTCCGACGATAATTCATTAACAGAAAAATAAAAACAAACAAACTAAACCAGTGGAAAGAGCTGACCAGCAGATGATTCTAAATTCATATTTTGACAAACCAGAAATGGGCACGGCTATTGTTGCGCCATCTTTGTGAGATGAGTTTATAGGAGGTGGCACATCCCTGAACAGATAGTGACAGCCGTATCCGTATGAAACTTAGGCCTATGTGTCTTATGATTTGTGTCCAAAGATGCGTGTATCAATTAAAATGCACTTGAAAAGTTTCACTTCCACCTGTTTCAGCTCGGGTGTAACTATTTCGAATTGGTGTGAAACTTGAAACAGATTAAAATTTGCCTTTGGCGTTGTGAATAGAGTACAGTACAAAAAAAAGAAAAAAAAAGAAGAAGACGTGCACACATACAAAAAGAAGAAACAGTGGCATTAATCCTTCTATCGTGAAAAATCTGAAACACAAATGTTTTGTTCTGTTACTTTGACGAATCAATGATTAACACAGGTAAACTAAATCCGAGGTGCGAGGACAGACTGTGTTGACATTGTGAGCCCAGTTGTTTATCTCCTCATTTAAACTATCAGCCCTGTTGCACAGCTTTACGTGGTCATAAAGAAGTTACGTAGTGGGTGCAGTAAATTGCCCTCCTCGCTTCACTGGAGGCACACGAAACACCGTTCTGCGCCTCCACATCCTACCCCTGTAGAACTTACTCTTCAAACAGATACACGGCGTTGTAAAGTGTCGGCAGCATAACTTAGAAGAGGCGGCTCGCGGTTGTCACTGAACTCTGATTAGTTCCGCGTCTGAAACGAACTTTCGAACTTGTGTATAATTTCGGCCTCACTGGCAGTCCCAGAAAGATCACTTCGCTTTGGTGAGCTCGAAGATTCTAACCACTGGCGATATCTCAACGGTAAGCTCAGAAAAACGGTGTCAGGGTGAGTGTTCTTATTTGAGATTTCTCCCCCCCCCCCCCCAGGTTGATCATATTATATTGAGAAGTTCATGGTATCTGTTAACACAGGCATGTACTATAATTACAAGCGCCATGTGTTCAACCAAGGAGGTTCAAGAGAATGGAGTCACAACTCTTATTCCCTTTGAAACCATGTTCGAAGCCGCCACTCAAAAATATTTGAAGTATCAATGTACCAAACTGGAGCTGCCGCACAGATAGGAAGACAATTGATTCATGTGTCATTGCATAACGACCAGTTACCTCTAGAAAAGATATGTCTTTATGACGGTAATAACCTTTCGCCATCCCTCTATACTCATGGAATATGAGCAATACAAAAAGATATAGGCAGGGGATGCGCGGATAGAAATCACATAGAAATCGATGAAATGAAAATCAAGTTTACTGGACATGGGCATGTCCGGGCACAAATCTGACATATTGATTTATAACGGACTATCCTCGAAGATTATTCCACATCAGTTTTTATATTTGTCGGAATTTAGCGGAAAAGTGTTAAAATCGGCATTAAGAGAGGGTATACTTTCAAATACTTTTACAACATACAGCTCCGATTTACACTTTTGCAGGTATTTCTGGACGAGTTTGACATTTGTTTTAAATGTTTTATCATAATGAGAAATTTCCTGTCATTTAATGAATAAACAAGCAAAATATACCCGATAAAATGTTAGAGTTCAAAATCCTTCTGATTGCCCAGAATGATGGCGGCTTCAAACATCAAACGTCGAAGGTACAAATGCACCTGTGGAATTCTTTTGTGCATCCATACAACTAACTGTTTATTATGGCCAGTTAGAACTCCAGCTCTAGAACCTCCTTGGTTCAACTATATACGTCAGTTCCTGGACTACTACACCCTGAAAAGAATCTTAAATGGTGATTACGTAACGCTCTTTTACACTTGGGTGAATCAGGGCCATTCGGCCGTCGAAACGCTATGGCAACTCGTTAATGACTTGTACAAAATTAGTAATGCCGGGCTACAAGGATAGCCAATTAAATTAGAACAGTGACTACACGAATGTCTTTGTCTTGTCGACCATGTGTCCTTGCCATCCTAATGAGACATTACATTACATTTCATGTTGTAATAACAATAATTGCAAGAAATCACAATATTTCCTCCTTAGAATTACAAGCAATATAAGTAGTTGAAGATCGTGTATAGAAGAGCTTCACAGCGAATGCAGATTCGTTTTTTGTGTGTGTGTGTCGATATGTCTTGATGTTTTTAGTTCTTTGGACATTTCTTTTGGCATCGACGTTCACTTGAAAGTCGATTGATGGAAATTAGATGATTTAGATTGTTTTTGAACGAATGCAACAATGCAGACGGATGTATACTTATTCATCTAATGCAGAATAAACATCGCACACCAAGCACATCCACGCTGTTTTTCATTTTCAGAGGAAACGTTTGTCAGGAGCTGCATTTCCACCTAACGCAGCACCATTCTAAATGCGACATCCGAGTGCCGACGCCCAAGCCTAACATCTCGACTGGAATGAAATCATAGCTTCATGGTCTTGCTGTGTATTTCCGACAGAAACATTTTGTAAGAGATACCACGATCTTTACAATGTTCTTCGAACCTCAGCACACTTTACTCTTTGTCAATTGATATTCACCAACCTTATAAACAGAAAGTTGCAATTTTCCACTTCTGCGTAATTATCATGTTGAGGTCGATCCGCAATGTAAGAGTATACTAGGAAGATATAATATCAAGGACGAGAATGTTCGTTTAGCCGCAAGAAAATATTTTAGCCGCCTAGTGTAATAAGCGTACAACCCGTTCAAAATATATCTTTCATCACAATACACCATATACCACCAAGGTTTGACCTGTCGCTAGAGATATTTGAAAGCCTAATCATCGTCCAGGTCTATTGTCCGTCTCCCTTGACGCTTTTTTTTTTCAATATCTTCGGACACTGAATGTACTTCACTTTGGAAATGGGAGGCGGTCAAGCTAGCCCACTACAGTGACCAAAGGTTGCACGCTTCAATGCATTTCGATTGTTGCATGGTTGGGCTAATAATCCTAGTTGAGAGATTGCCAGAGAGTGGGAAGGGGGGGGGGGGGGGGGGAGACAAATCGTAGAATTTGATGGTGAAACGTGCTGGGGGTAAGGTATAGGGAAGCCCACCGCGTACAGCAAAGAGTCAAATTAAAGTGAGCATTTAGAAAAAAGTTACCATTTGGCACAAATTTATATGCTGTAGTTATGCTATGCTGAATCCTGGAAAGGACAAAATGTAAGACTTTTGCTCATTCCACAACGGGGAATGCAACAAGAGCAAAGAGAATACTACAGAATACTACTATACCAGTGCCCAGCTTAGAAACCATCACTGGAAAGGCGTAAGTGCCATCGTATTTTCGAGTCCGTCTAACAATACTGAATGTGAATGAACAGCAAACCACCACCCGGGGCTTCAGTAATTAGGCTTATTGCATAACTTAAACAGTAGTAAGACCAAGTTTTGAATGCCGACAATGACTTTTGCCGTGTTCGGGGCGGGCAAGTGCATGGAATTTTACCTTCTATTTGAAAGATTGTCCGTCCTTTTGACGATTTTAAAGCAGATTATTCAATTAACACGGAGAAAGTGTCACTTTGCATCGGTATGTCATTTTTTCCCGGCTAAATACCAATAAAACGCTCACCAAAGAAAACAGTTACACCTTTGAACCTGTGCATTGTCTATAGGACGTAGTCTGCTCGTGCTTGCTGGTTCCATTCAGTGACGTCACAGGTATCAGACGTGTTCGGCGAGTTTCGGTATAGGTTTTCGAAATAGAAAGTAAATGAGAATGGTAGTCTCCTCGCCTTATGATGCACAAATCTTTTTCGTGAGGACGGGAATTGTAATAACTGGGACTGGCTAAACTGTATTTGTAATTTAATGAAATATGATTCGTTATTGTTTAATATCTTTGATTGGGCAGTTAAAGAAATAAAAAGGTGAAAGGTCATGCTCCCCCACCCCAAAGTGCATGTTTAGCGTTTGTTGATTTGTCTGCAATTTGCTTCAAAACTGGATACTATCGTAAATTTCCAGTTTTTTCTTTACTTTTTGTTACTTTTTTTCCCGACGATTATTCGATTTTTCCATATGCCACACGTCTTAGAGTATAATCTATGTATGTTGCACAAACTCGAAACCATCAATTTAATTTGCCTCTTTGACATTTCAAAATAGTGACCGGATTAACCTGAATCAATGAAGTCAGTAAGAATCTGTGGGTCTATCCGCCCTGTCCGCGAAATCCATGGCCGATTTATGCTCTTTCATGCACTTTGTGCAAAATTGAATGACTTATCCTTTTTTTTTTTTTTTTTTTTTTTGCATGCACAGAACCAGGCACAGAATTGGACGGGGAACCAACAGTATACCATCTACGATGCTTCTTAGTGTTACAATTTTCTTGAATTAAAATATCGACTATCTATATGTGGATCATTTTCTGATACACAAGATGCAATGCATAAGATAATATTTTTTTTTTCATCTCTCTCTCCTCCTGTCTTAATAGACACATTTGGTGCTACCTTGACGACATGCTCTACAATGATTTTCGACAACTTGCTGTCGTTTTGGAAAAAACGGTCTCGCATAGTTGACAGACATTCCGCGTCGCTCCTACCACCGGACGTCCTCGCCAACTTCGAAGACGACGACGACGCTGAGAGCGACAGGAGAGAATGCAACTCTGAACCCCCGTCCAGCTTCCCGGGAAGGATTCTCTGGGAACTAGGATGGGGGAGAAAGCGCGCACAGACCGTAGCGGAATGTTCGGCGCAAGTACAGGGCGGGCAGCCTAGCTTCCGCATCGTTGGAACAGACGGTGAAGAGGGCATCGTCACATCAGCGCAGATGCGCTCGCATTTTGACGAGACGCAGAGGACATGCTCTCCGAGCACGCATGTCCCCGATTTGATGACGGGCGTAGGGGAAAGTTCGCTGAATGGAAAGACTGATTCGTTAGCAAGCATACCCACCATAAGCAAGCGTAGAAAGAGGCGACTAACGACAGGGAGTTTGGACACGTTAGGCTACGACGGCAGAATAAAGAGGCCATTCGCTCCCCATGGTGATGGGACGTTGTTAGGAGTATGTGAGATGAGCGCCTACATGTACATGGCGTCAGCGAACGGGAGCGAGAGTAATTTGTCGGATATCCGAGTATACGACTGGTTGAAAGCTTAATTTCGTGCATTCCTCTGCTTATACATGTATCGCCACATCAGTTTACAATTACCTTTTGTGCGCAATTTGATGTTATACATGTTGTATAAAGTTCATTATACCGAATCAGTTCTCTCATTACTTGTCCTTTAGAATACTTGTAGGTCCACCAAATGACTCAGAGAATGTAGATACTAGTAGTCGTTGCTTCAAGAAAATGCCACCTCTTTCTTATATTGCAATCTGTAATACAATAAGTCATGTTATAGAACGGCTCAAGAAAACTCTGCAATTTCATTAGTCGTGATTTTTACTGATCAGACATTCAATCACTGACGATAGCCACTGTAAACATGCTATCGATCACTGTGCATCATCTGTTTTTGTGGTATGGTGGACAAAGTTTTGCCAAATATATATATATATATATATATATATATATATACAACTGTATATGTTTTTTTTTTTTCAAATCATGAGTCCAATAATTACCGATACATGGCATAGCTAGCCACGCATCTCGTAAATTCGCAATCGTCGTAGAATTCATTCGTCAGAAATCATATACATGTATATTTATACGATTTATATGATTGAAAATGTATTTATATTTCAAATTGGGCCATTGTTCTAGAGAACAGATGATGCATATGTTTTCGTTTTGATTGTATTTTTTCTTGTGTCGGTAGGAATATTGTGCATGTGGTAACAATGAAAACTAGTTTAAACCCGTGAGGCACAGCCTCGTGGGTTAACATTATTCCATAGTGATCATGCACAGACCTACATCACATGCATATTGTATGTTCTTATTAAGTCTTCTTACTTATCTGATGAATGTACACTAAGTTAATGTTAGACGATAACTGGTCCTAGAATTGAACCAGCTACACGTGCGAGCAGAAAAAACCCCCACGAAAAACAAATGTTCTTTCATTATGAACTTTATGTTTGATGTTAAATCACTCAAATCTGTTTTCTAACATGAACTGTGTAGCAAATAGGGCCTACATATTGGTTTATAACATTACATATATTCCTAATCACTTTCTATCTGGTGAAATCGGCTTTGAGTTCAGTTCATAAACTCTTAGCCGTAACATGTTACAATCTGGACACGTGTCTTCGCCATCTGTCAATGATTTATGGTAAATGAAAGAACAAGAAGTCTTGCTGATTATCAAATTCTAATGTCATATATAGTTGTCTTTATGTTCCCAATGAGGGAACATCTTGCCCAAACGGAGAAAAAGCATTGTACAAAACAGTGAGGGATTACAGAGAGTTAATTTTTGGGGGGAGTGGGGTGGGGGAACAGATGATTAATGAGAATGTCTTACACATTTAAATGTTGAGAAACTGACCAGGAGGCAACATTCTTCGATATCTTGAAGTACATGTAGCTACTCTCATCATGATGATTGTTTGTTTGTTGTTGTTGTTGTTTTGCATTGTACAGTATTACGAGGTTAACAAATTGTACTTTTTTCCTCCAAAGTAACAGTTCCCTGTTGAATATTATCTTCTCCATACCTCCAAGAAAATTCTGGAAAAAAAAATGCCTTCAAGTGCCAAAAGGCTTTACTGGTATTAATATGATTGTATCTTTCTAATATTGTCAAATGATGTTCACATTTTCATTCCTGATGCAAGACAATCAACAGCTCTCATTCATTCCAGCAAGAAGATACCATTTGTCTGCGATGGAAATGTTCCATTCCATGTATCGAAATTGTAAAATGTATATTGGGTAAAGGAAAAATTGATGACTTCTTTAGCTATCTAAAAAGACCATACATTCTGTGCCTTTTGTTTGAAAAATAATAAAGTAAATGAAAGCCAGATATTATTCAGAGGGTGAAGGTTCAGGTGTGAGTTTCTTCAATTTGTCTCCCTCTACAATAAACTAATTTATAAAAATTTGTGTACATAAAAAAGAACAAAGACCTTCAACTGAGTTGGTGCACTGTGGTGCATTTGTGAGCCACAAAGACACAAAGACACACACACACACACACACACACACACACACACACACACACACACATACACACACACACACACACACACACACACACACACACACACACACACACACACCACACCACACACACACCCAGAGAGATAGAGCGAGAAAAATGTATATACGTATATGCTTCCTTAAATTAAGGCTTATGGACATTTGCACTGGAGTTGAATAAAGATAATATACTACATGCCCACTGTACAGCAATAGAATCCACAGTGTCACTCTCTTCTCTATTATACAGGAGGTATTGATCAATTGGTTTATTTCACACATATCTTGACATATTTGAATTTGTTCTGAGTAGGCAAAAGAGTTTACAATAACAATTACATGCTTCAAATAAAGTACATGTACAATTTGACTGAAAAATCAATGTGTTTCTTGTCGTTGGGGATATATTCCACGGAGACTTTGTGTGGCTTCACAGAATCCCCGAAGGAGAGCCATAAAAGTAAAAAAATGATTAAAAAAAAGACTCCTCTGCACACACAGATTTTTCTGTCTAATGTACAATATGCAATGGTGACCTGTATTTCACAAGTTTCCTTTGCCGGTCAATAGTCTTGTGGAGTAAGGAATAATGTTATTTGTATTTGCTGATCTCATAGAGGCTTTCTAATGTATGATAAGGCCAACTTGTAAAAAGGTTGTGTACATGTTCACCAGCTCCTGAAAATAGAAAGTCCCCTCTCCCCCCCCCCCCCCCAAAAAAAAAAAAAAAAAAAAAAAAAATTACCCTTGGTACTTCTCACATAATATCATACTGATGATGCCATCAAAAGCTACACTGGGTGACTGATCCAGGAATTATACTTATATTCAGTTTCTATGAATGCTATCGAAGGCCTGCAGTGACATGCTGTGGATAAATGACCCAAACGATACATTGACACAAACCTAAGAGATGAATAAGAGCCACATACACTGGAGAACCACACTACCTAACAGGGGAATGTGCTCTTCTTGTCAAACTTTTTCCTGGTGTGCATCAATATGCACTGCAATTCAGTGATGATGCCCAAGTCTCCATGTATAGTAATGCTCTATTGCTGAATAGTCACCAGAAGATCAACACATAATCAGAAAACAAAATATGTGATATTTCCAATCAGTGCTGAGAGCAAAATGATGTTGAAATCTCCAGTCACGACCCATATCCATTGCAAACAAACATGCGGGTGGTGTAGACGCTCTCACGCTGAAAACTGACCATGTGATCACATTATAAGATCACAGCTCTCGTTCAGGCTGGATTACTGTTTACAGCGAAGTTCACTGGAGTAAGCCTGTCACTGGCAATGGCTACTTGCTACCAGCTTCTGCATCCGACTCCGATTCCGATGATGAAGATGATGAGGTCATCTCAAGGTCATCTTCCAGTTGTTCTGGAGGAGATCGTAAGTGCTCTGGCAGTTGCTCAATGGAGCACTGGAGATGCAGATAAAAAAGGTACAAAGAAGCCAGATGTCATCTGTTTCCAATACTGTCCATCTTTTGATTGAGACTCATAATGACATTGATGAAAGTGTATACATTTTCTCAAGACAAATTATATAACCTGCAGTGATGTGAAGTGTACAATGTTTGTACATTTGTTTGAAATAGATAAATGCACTGCCAAATTCAATAATTATCTGCACAAAATAACATCTCTTAAAAGCTTAATGCAATACACTTCTATAATGCAGTAAGGTCTGTTTTGAGTGTATCACAATACAAAACAAGAAAAACAAAATGAGATATATTTAAAACTACAATCAATCATAGCTCTTTACATTCCAAGGCAGGCTCAGATGTCTTTCAACTTGCACTGTGAGATAAGATGAAACTAGAAACGCTTACATGATTGAATCAGTTTTCACTCTAAGACATACCTTCTTGACTTGCATTGCAACGCCTTCAGGCAGATTTCTCTCAATGTATTCCAAAAAGACATCAGCCGTCGATCCTGTGAGATGTTTGAGCTATTCACGCAAATATGACGAGAGAGAGAGAGAGAGAGAGAAAAGAAAACCTTTAATAACCATTTGAACATAAGCACACATGCTTTAAGATAATATTGGGAAGGGGA
Organism: Diadema setosum; assembly: GCF_964275005.1. NCBI lineage: Eukaryota > Metazoa > Echinodermata > Echinoidea > Diadematoida > Diadematidae > Diadema > Diadema setosum. The sequence goes on along the minus strand of NC_092685.1, from coordinate 31,000,385 downwards.
GCAAAAACATTTTCCCTAAAATTGAGAGGTCAATAAATTAAGTTCTTGCATCTATGCCAAAATCCAAAATGTTGAGTGACAGATAGAGCGAAGACAACTGCCATTGGTATGTTGAAAGTATTTGATAAAATCTTTCGTAAATGCTAGAGGAGGAGCATTGATGGCACTCATTTTAATCTCCATTTAATTATGGATGCAGATGGCTTTTGACATGGGAAAGGCGAGCCTGACATTTGAACTCTAACCTTTGACAGTCAATTATGAGAACCTGGTCCTTCAGTAACGTTTGACCCCCCCCCCCCTTCCCGGCCTTCTGAAGCTCCTGAACTAAAATGAAACAACATATATTGGAGGAAATCAAAGATGACAGTACCATCTTTGATTTCATGCTGCCATGCAATCATCACATGGCCATTTCAAGCTGCAGCGGGCATGTTTCTGTTTGAAACATCCAACAATTTATGCCACAAGGCTTCTAATTTTGACATGAATCAATTCAGACATTTACATCAGGAGGCACTGCCAAACACAAAGAATGATACAGGGTAACCTTGTTACAGTAAGCTGCTTGGGACCACCAGGCACTCATTTTAATCTCCATTTAATTATGGATGCAGATGGCTTTTGACATGGGAAAGGCGAGCCTGACATTTGAACTCTAACCTTTGACAGTCAATTATGAGAACCTGGTCCTTCAGTAACGTTTGACCCCCCCCCCCCCCTTCCCGGCCTTCTGAAGCTCCTGAACTAAAATGAAACAACATATATTGGAGGAAATCAAAGATGACAGTACCATCTTTGATTTCATGCTGCCATGCAATCATCACATGGCCATTTCAAGCTGCAGCGGGCATGTTTCTGTTTGAAACATCCAACAATTTATGCCACAAGGCTTCTAATTTTGACATGAATCAATTCAGACATTTACATCAGGAGGCACTGCCAAACACAAAGAATGATACAGGGTAACCTTGTTACAGTAAGCTGCTTGGGACCACCAAATTTTCTTTATATATATCAGGGATAAAACCAAAAGAATATAAAAGGAATAGGACCTGCAAAATCACTTTGTTACATCAAGTATCTTGCTATATCTGACCTTCTTATAGAGTGCACTCCTGTTATAACGAACACAGTTCTAACAAAATTTCGGTTACAACGAAGTAAAAATTCAGGTCCCAACATCATCTGCTCTATATCTTCTGTTGTTTGTTTGTTCAGTTATAATGAAATTTCGATATAACGAAAGAAAACTTACGTTCCCAAGGACTTCGTTAAAATGGGAGTCGACTGTAAAAAGGTTTCAATTTATAAGTGATGCACATACTCCCTATGGCCTTGTCCCCGAGACTAAAACTCAACATTTTGCAGGTAGAGAAATTACTCCATTAAAAATAGCACCAGTCCTTATCCAACACAACACCAACTTGCCTTAATAACTCGATAGTATGTCCTCATCTCATACTGGACCCTGTGTTTCTTGTAGACATGGCGTGACTTCAGCAAGGTCAACCTCTTGATGTGTCTGAATGGCTTGGTTCTGTCAAACAATGCAAAATGAAATAAGGCATAGAGGAGGAGGAAAAAGAATACACTTGTAAATTTGCCCTAAAAGTTTTCTTCAAAAATCTATCACTCAGCTATAGGTCATCTGGCAATGGCTTGGAATGTGCCAAAACAAGCAGGAAACAAAATAATTTGTGCTCCACTAATTTTTGTATCACCACATAGAATTGTCTTTCTGCTAAGATGAGCACTGGTAAGGAAAAATATTGCCAATCTTTTAATTTGCAATTGAGAACCAAAGCAATGGAATGAGAAATAAATGTTATATCTTTTCAAGGAAAAGATAGAGATTTCTCAACTTGGAGAAGACATACAGCACACTCTAGTGTCATAGAAGGCATTAACATCACATGTTGTTCATTTCATGACAACCAGTCTACTTGCATAATACCCAGAAGTAAAATTACAGCAAAAAATACCATGTATACAGTGGAACCCACCCCCTCTACTTTCTGGCAAAAGAATCCTGACCATCAACATTGCAGTGCACCATCAATCATCAGAACAGATCCCATGCTTCTCATTATGATGTACCAGATATTCTGCAAAATACCACTTGCATGGTACAGCTGTAAACTGTGGTATTGGACATTGCTCAATTGCTCTGAGGCACTCACATCGACTCTATGTTTAAATCCAGCTCATCTGCTGCCATGCTGACATAGCGGCTATAGCTCTCCAGGACTGCATCATCGTGACCTTTCAACCTCAGCTCAATCCACTTGTAGAGAGCATCATCAGCCATCTCCTCCTCAGTTTTCTGTATCATATTGAATTATGTAAATGCCATGTCAAAGCAATCGAGGAGACACCTCTTTCCTCCTTAAAAAATGCACACATGCAAATAAATATCAATTTGCAAAGATGAGCACATACAATCCCTTTGTTCGGCAAGTTACCAAGAAGCAACTGCATATCTGAATGAGTCATTGTGTGAAACAATCATAAGGATATCATAATTATTTAAAAGAATATTATCTTCAAGTCCAATTACAACTGTGTGTCAGAAAAGCTGGCACAATCATTTAGAGCAGAAATGACCTCGACAGACCATTTCAAATTGGTCTCAAAGTATACAGACATAGGGTTGAGGAATTGATGTTTCCAAGCATTTTTTTTTTTTTTTTGGGGGGGGGGGGGGGCAAATGTGTAGAGAAACTTTAACACAGCGAAATAAAAGCCAAGAAAAATGGGGAAAACATTCAGAACCATCAAAGGCAATACACACACAAACACACACAAACCAAAATTAAAACACACATCAATACGAGTACACAGATTTTGAAGATGGTGAAAGCAGAGTTGTCATCAATGGTCCCTACATGTATGTCACTTGTGAAGCCGCTTTGAGCCTTATGACTAAGAAATCTCACCTGAATTTCTGCACTTCCCGCTGAATTTGCAGCTGAGCTAAAGGGCAGGTCATGTGTAGTCTGACAGTGCCGCAAAAGTGATGGTGTACCACACAATGTACCTAGGATTAACAATCAAAACATAAATGTTTGCATGTTAACAATGTAGACTGATGGTAAAACTACTCCTTTTCTGACAATCTGGCATGAAGCAAAACTGACATTGATTCTTTCCATTGATACTAAAACTACATTGATGAATCTTCCTTGTAACATGTTTGTGATGAGCAAAATCAGTGATTAATTTTACTTTGTATTAAATATATAAGAATGTTCTCAAATGGCATAGTTTAAAACTCAATGAAAAATTTTCCACTACCCCTACACTACTCACCTGCATCATTGAACATGTGAGAGCTACTTGGTATGCATGCTGAAAATATTGATCTGAAAGAAATTGGTAAAGACAAGAAACTGGTAAGGGCAAGAAATCACTATGACATTATTTTTTTTTTTTAACTATTAAACTACATGTATACTCTGCCATAACATATACCAGCATGGCAATAAAATTATGCACAGGAAGTTTACATATGGAATAAGATGCTAAAGCTTGTCTCACAACATGTAAGCACATAAATGCAGAATATATTAAGATTTTTGTGGCAGTTTACTATGAGTTTGGATTGCTGTAGCCCTCTTGTTTTCACAAATACACTGATCAATTGATTTCAGATACATCATTGTTAACTGCAAAATAATTTTATTCATACAGTAAATATACTTGAAAGATAGCAATCCTGGAGTTCAGGGGCAATGCTGTTATGACCTCATAATCATTTTTTTTTTTTTTTTTTTTTTTTTGGGGGGGGGGGGGTGATATATATTGAACGTTCCATAATAGTATTCTCATTTGTTTCAGTTCCTCTACATTGTCATTATGGTCTAACTTTGGCATTCAATAATGGAATTACAGTATCTAATAGCCATGATTATTGATGGATGCACATGAATATAGCATATTAATGGCTTGCTTGCTAAGCACTCAGAACTCTTCATCTTCGTGAAAACAAACCCTGACAATGTATGCATGACTTCATGCCTTTGGATATCCTTTACTTCACTTCATTAAAAGCCACACATTAAATGAAATTAAATTGAAACACTCAAAAACACACACAGACAGAGTAACATAAATTGCTAACCTTGAATGATGCACTCTTGCTGTGGCATTCAGCAGCTGCTGAGCATTGTTGTTGAACTGAAATTGAATGAATCACAAGAAAAAGGTTGTCAATGGTCTGAATATATGACAGTAATGATTAACACATGCCAGTTAACATTTTAAAATGCCTTGGCAATTATTGTATTCTCGTATAAATGTCTATATTCCAGCTGAAATATGACACAGAAAATGATGCATGCTCAACTGACCAATCCAAACCATCATTTGAATCATCCAAGTCAATTTTTTTTTTTTTTTTTTTTTTTAAGGCAACAATCATATTAACAAATATGAAGGCCTCATCCATTTGGTTCAAATTTACATGAGTGTTTGGAAATAGTTTATATAAATTAAATTACATCGAGATCTAGTGTATTTTTTCTGTGATTTTGGTGCAATTTGGTTTTTATAGAATTTAAGATATTTACATGGATACAAAAGAACGAGTGCGGAGTAGTGTCACATAGGCTTGACTGAAAAATCAGTTTGAATTTTACCATCGGGGATATGTTCTGTGTAGACTACGTCTGGTTTTACTGAATCCCCTCCTATACAGACTGGGCATGACTAGACTCATCTAGACTCTAAAGGAAGTCTTTAGAGGACTAGGCTAGTAATGGCATGCATAAATTAGAAAAGCAGTCTACGAGTGCAGACCTCCGCCAAGCAGCTTATTTCCAACACTGATCTTGTTCTGCCATAGAGACTATTGATTTCCATTCAAACACTGATACAGGCATGTTGATTGCCCAATATCCAAATGATAAAAAGCCTTTTGTTTATGTCAGGCATCTGCTATCAGCTGCATGGCACCTCTCTTGAGCAGCTTAGTGTGCGTACGCAAACCTCAAATATGTGCAGCTTAAACTCCCAAGTTCACTGACCCTATCTGCCAAAAGACACAAAAAAATCCTTTAAAAAAAAAATCATCAAAATTTCTGGATCACTACCAAAATTTAATAACCTGTTCCAGACTAGTGTCATTATCAACTTTCCTGTAAGTTTCATCCAAATCCGTTCACAACTTTTTGAGTTATTTTGCACACTGACAAACAAATAAACAAATGTGGCAAAAACATAACCTTTCTTTGCAGAGGTAACTAGAAAATTAATCTCCAGACCTCTGCTAAGCAGCTCATTTCCATCCATACACACATGCTGGCTGAGAATCGCCCATTTTCCAAATATAGAAGGTTTTTGTTTATGTCATCAGCTTCCAGCTGCTCTCTCGGCACCTAGCCAGAGCAGAGTAGGTGTTTCGATGCGCGTATGCAAACCTCAAATACACGCAGCTTAAACTCCCAAGTTCATTGACCTTATCTGCCAAAATAAATCCTTCAAAAATTCAAACAAATTTCCCAGATCACTAACTTTTACCAAAATCTATCCATCTGTTCCTTGTGCCCTTATTAATTTTCCTGCAAGTTTTACTGAAATCCATTCATAACTTTTAAATTTATTTTGCACACAGACAAACAAACAAAGAAACACTGATGAAAACATAACCTCTTTCCTTGGCAATGTTCGCAGAGGTAATCAGCAGAAATCACTGAAATTCATTCATAACTTTTAAATTTATTTTGCACACAGACAAACAAACAAAGAAACACTGATGAAAACATAACCTCCTTCCTTGGCAATGTTCGCAGAGGTAATCTGCAGAAGTAACCACTCTGTGTGCATACTAGTAAATACTACGATGGCTTGCCTGTTGATACTTGTGATTTCAGCTCCACCATAGCCATGTGGAGTTCAGCAGTACATACTATACTGTAAACAAGGAATATTCACGTTCATTTTAATTTTGAGAATTTTGCGAGAGCCAAAATTCGCAAATTAAAATCCATGTGAAGGCTCTTGTCTACACTATATATATATATATGTATTCATTGAATGCCAGAGGCACTTTGCAAAGATTTTATGTCGTGAAAAAGGCTGTAGGCTGCAATTCGCAAAAAATTTCATGCTTTTTTTACAGTAAGCACGGTGGTGCGGTGGAGCTTTCTTCCACAGTGTAATACTCGTGAATGCGGTCCCACCAAATGGCATTTACTCAAGATTGATACAGCAGTTACAGCAGCGGGGCTAACTTCCATACGATAGCATCTTTTGTCCTGCCTTTCTCCGTTTTTTTCCCTTTGTTCTTTCTTTTCTTTCTCCCTATCTAGATAGTATTAGATATCTATTCCCAAAAAGACTTCCTAATGTCCCTCGATTAATTTAACCATAAATCCAACCCTAACTTCACCCTAACTACACACAGCCCAGTTGGTGCTCCGCACAGCGTCTGGTCGGGCTAACTTATCACTTAGGCCTAACCCATATAAAATCAAGCCTAAAATTTAACCCTAAAACTTAACCTATGACATGTAAATTACATTGATGTAAAGGCACAAAGCTTGCTTTGCTTGCCACCGCCACTCAAAGGAAACTATGATTCTATGAGCTAGTAGAGACGAGAGTCGAGTGACGTGTGACTGATGTCTATTCTCCAAAGAATTGTAAATATCGATCATTCTTCATTTAAAGTGCATTGCAACCTTCCTTCACATCCAACACCGTTTAGATATCTACTTGGCCTTGAGTAAACACACATTCGACATCGAATGGTCGCAGTTGCATATGTTCACAGTTCAGCTAACATGAAGGGCAATAATATGGGACTGAAGTTAGACATGCAAATACAAGTTATTAACTTGGTTAGGTCTCAAATTGTTCTACAGCCGTAACTACGGCTACATTCGAAAAAACACAAAACATACGGTAATTCAGTTACTAAATATGGCTTACCAACCAAACCTTGGCCGAAGTGGACCTATGAAACCTGCAAAGTCGAACAATATTCCGCACTACAGGAGCTGCCATGCTTAGACGAATAAGATTTGTGTATCTGAATTTATATATTGTACATATTGTATTTATTGAAAAAAATCTCATTGACTTTTATCAATTTTAAATATAATTTATCTATTACATATAATTTTAAAAATGTTATGATATTTATAATTATTTACAGATCATCTTATAATTTAGAATAATATTTTTTGTGAACGAGCCTAGTAGGCAGTTTCTATGGTCACACACTAGAGGCGTCTTGTTCCGATAGAGCATTTGAAAACTTCTTCTATAAACGCACCTTACAGGTTTTTTATACGCTGTCATCAACCAGAAAAGTACCAAAAACAGATCTGACGAAATGGTAAATATACGTCCTCCTCTTACATTATCTTAAAGTGACCATTAAGGGGTTTCACGATAGTGTGAAGTTGTCACGTAAACTCAGTCTCAGTGGCAATGCGGAACCAGGCCAGTTACAGAAGGGTCATCTGATGGGGAAGGTCTGGCGCTGCTGCATAGCTGCGCCTGCTATGGCTATGCACCCGCTCTCCGTGCATTTTTTTGCCCTTGACTACGGACAGGGCACATACGTCGTCGATAACGTGATTTTGTGTTTAGACTAGGCGTGAAGTCTTCACCGTCATATGGATTAGGAGGTAGACGCGCTACCAACGTCGACTGAGCCAAATCACTGCCCTTGAACCGGTAGCAAATTCTATTATTTCTAATATTACCAATGATTACCATGATTACCAAACTAAGACCAGACTGTCGACACTAAACATTCTACTCAATCACCATCAGTACTGACACGCACACGCAACATCCGTGTCGTAGTTGTCATAGACGGTCTAGTCTTATCTACTAGGCTAGTACTAGTACTGTAGAAGTGGAAATTTTCGTGGTGTTGAAATTTGTGCGCATTTCGTGCAACCAGAAACTAGCGCAAAAATAAAGGCACGCAAATATTTTTGCTTGACATAGACCCTAACTATGTTCCTGTGCGTGATGTCTTGATTCCGCGGAATTAAAAACATGCGAAACTCTTCTTGCCTGGCCAATAAGTTGCGCGAAAATATCCACTTTTACAGTACTAACGTTAGTACTTTCTTTTAGTAATTTACCTATCTCGCCTCTCTCAGGCATTGAATGTTTACCAAGTAAGAGATTTGTTGGTAATGTTGTCCCTTCTTTTCAGCTAATTTGCAAATCATCAATGTGACAAAATTTTTAATCAAATAAAATGGAGCAACTTTTAACATTTCATGACCTTCTTTATTGCATTTTTTAGGCATTAGGTTTTCTTGGATTCCACCTCCTAAGTTTTATCATAAGAATGTTAGACGTCAAAACATTTTGCAGTATTTGTGACCTACAGCTGTAGATACAAAGTCTTATCTAGACTGAAGCAGCACTTTCATGAAAGAAGTTTCATTTACACTCAAGTTTTATGTACTGTCATAGTTCAACTTGATAGGTAAACTCTATTGAAATACAGTTAAACTCGCCTAAGTCGACATCGCATATGTCGAATAATCGCGTAAGTCGATGATTTTAAAAAGTCCCGATTTTTTCCCATTGACTTACGTGTATTAATTCACTCACAAGTCGAATTTTGTAAGTCGAATACTCGCCTAAGTCGATGAAATTCCAAGAACACTTTCACGGAAAACCATTGAATTTACTGTGCCTAAGTCGAATAAGATTTTATTGTGTAATAAATCACTGTCAAAATCACGAGACGCCAGTTTTTGTTTTCTTACAGTATATACCAAAAGAAACTTTGCGTTGATAAACATTAACGTTTCATTAACACAAGCGGTTTCACCTGAATCGTTAGTAACGCACACTAACGATCGGGAAAATGAACGTTTGTAGTAAAGATGAGTAACGATCCCTAGCGCAAATTAACGATGTTTCGTTAACATTAACGATAGGTAACGCAAGAACTCACGCCAGATTTTGGTTTTGTAACGAGACCTGGTGAAAGGACGACGTAATAACCCCGGTCGAGTGTAGCGATCTATGCCTTATATTTAGCGGAGTCTTTTCGCGAATCGAATCGGGGTCACCAAAAAACGCATGCCGGGCCACCAAAAAAGCCGGATGTTTGCCTTCAGTTTTGGAAATGAACAGCGGTAACAATCGGCTCCATAAGATGCTAAAATAAATGTCAGATGTTTGCTCTTAATTTTGGAAATGAATAACGGTAATATTCGACTCCGTATAATACTAAAATAAATGTCGGATGTTTGCTTGTCTTTTGGAAATGAATAAATGGTAAGATTCATTTCCGTACGGTGCTGAAATTAATGTTAGATATTTGATTTTGCGTTCGGAAATGAATAAGGATAAAAAACGGCTCCGGAAGATGCTGAAATGAATGTCGAATGTTTGCTTTGACGTTCGGATATGAATAATAATGATATTCAACTCCATACGATGATAAAATAAATGCCGGATTTTTACTTTTACGTTCGAAAGTAAATAACAATAACATTCAGCTCCGGAAGATGCTTAAGTAAAATACTTAATGTCGAATTGTCCCTATGACGTTCGGAAATGAATAACAATAATAATCAACTTCGAACGACGATGAGATAAATGTGGGATGTTTACTCTTACTTTTGAAAGTAAATAGCAATAACATTCGGCTCCAGAAGATGCTAAAATAAATGTCAGATGATTGTTTTTACGTTCGGAAGTGAATAGCAGTAATATTCTTCTCCACACGATGCTAAATAACTGTGGGATGTTTGCTTTTAGATTTCGAATGAATAACAGTAACATTTAGCTGCGTTTGATGGTAAAGTTAATGTTTGATATTTGCTTTGACGTTCGGAAATGAATAACAATAGTATTCAACTCCGTCCGATGATAAAATTAATGTCTGATGTTTGCTTTTATGTTCGAAAGTAAATAGCGATAACATTCAGCTCCGGAAGATGCTAAAATAAATGTTGAATGTTTGCTTTGGCGTTCGGAAATGAATAACAATAGTATTCAACTCCGTACGATGATGAAATAAATGCCGAATGTTCGCTTTTACGTTCGAAAGTAAATAGCATTTAACATTCAGCTCCGGAAGATGCCAAAATAAATGTCAGATGATTGCTTTTACGTTCGGAACTGAATAGCAGTAACATTCTGCTCCATAATTAAGATGCTGAAATAAATATCAGACATTTGCTATTTCACATTTCGAAATGAATAACAATAACATTCAGTTGCGTTTGATGGTAAAGTAAATGTCGGATGTCTGCCTTGACGTTCAAATATGAAAAACAGTATAACATTCGGCTCCTTATGATGCTGAAATAATTGTCAGATGATTCATTTCACTTTCGGAAGTGGACAGCAATAACATTCAGCTCCTTACGATCACAAAATAAATGTCGGGTGTTTGCTTTTGAATTTGGAGATCAAATAATGGTAATCTGCTCCGTACGATGCTAAAATAAGTAACATATTGTTTCCTTTACATTTGGAAATGATTAACGGTATCAATCGGCTCAGTTAGATGATAAAATAAAAAGCGGATGTTTGCTTTCACGTTCGGAAATGAATAAGGATGATATTCAGCTCCGTAAGATCCTAGAATAAATGTCGATTGCTTGTTTTTACATTTGAAAATGATTAACGGTAACATTCGGCTCCGGAAGGTGTTCACACTTTTAAATGGTGGATGATTGCTTTTACAATCAGAAATAAATTACAGTAACTTTCGGCTCTTTACGATGCTAAAACAAATGACGGATGTTTACAAATGTCTGCAAATGCTCCCACTTTCTCATTTCAAACGTAAATTTTGACCAGCTAATAGGCATCAACTTTTATAATAATCTATAAGCCTATTTGCTGAATCTTAGAACTCAGAATATCGGAATAAGATGATTACATTTCCTATTTATTTATTTTACACGTAGGTACCGTCCTGTTTCACTTCAGTAATACTTAATATTTATTTTTCTATGTTTAGTAGGACCGATTTAGTTTTGCTTCTTTTCTCTTTTTTTTTCGGGTCACCAAAGAATAAAAATCAATAATTTTATAAAAGTAAAAGTTAGTGTGGAGCCCTGGCCTGCATCAATGTGGATAAAGTTTCTTGCTGAAGGGCAAATATCGGGCACACCGCTCCAGCTCTCGGCTCCAGAGTAGACAACATACATGTACTAGTACATTATACATATGTACGTGTGGTGTAACTCTAAGTCGATTTTTTTTTCGACTTACGCACAAGTCGAAAATCGCCTAAGTCGATGTGTTTTGCTCAGTCCCGAGAAGATCGACTTATGTGAGTTTAACTGCACTGAAATTATTTTGTTTGAAAGTGTCTTATACTCATGAACACAGGTATTAGAGACTCTCTTCACCACTAAAGACAGTGCAACTTAACAGAAACAAAGGTGGAAAAAAAAAAAAAGACCGGAAGGATATACGATGTTGTGATCTAAATTCTTGTCTTATTGAAATATCACCCCAATATTTTTCCTTCTCATTATTCATTTTTTTTAGGGAAGTAAAGGAACTACAATCAAAGAAGCACTAGCAAAATGGGTAAGTTCAGAGAAAGTGTGGCATTTGATAGTCCCCAATGTCCTTAGATTATATGAGCTGTAGTTTTAAGATATACAGTGTACAGTATATTTCCATTCATTCCAAGAATAACTATCTGGAAGCTGTTCTGAATCAATTGTGCTGTATTATTTGTAAATTACTTTATTGTAAAGAATTCTGTATCTTGAACTTGAATGACCAGCCATACCAAATTTGAAAAATGATGTTACAGTATATGATTCATATGTTTGATTATAATCATGTTTTTTTTTGTTGTTGTTTTTTTTTTTGTGTGTGTATCGTTGTCACCAAAATACACATCATCAAAGTGTCCAATCTGTAGTTTATATTAGAGACAGTATTTTGTAAAAGTGATGCCCTTGTTAGAATGATCATAAAGTTCTGAACTCGGCACCATAATGGATATTCACAGTACCTTGATGAAAATTGCTCCAACATATTGAACCAATTTTGAGTTAACCTACCATTCTGTGTAATATTTGATGCCAAAAGTGTTGTACAGTGATTTGCAAGCATGTCTTTCTGTTTCCTATGCTGGAGTGATAAATCTTGCTTTGCTTTTGCTGGGCAACAGGAGACAGCTATGAATGAGCAGCTGGAGGAGGGCCAGGCAAAGGTCAAGGCCTCTGATGCCAAGCAGGTCAAGCTCACCTTCCAGTATCCACCCATTGACAAGATGGATGCCTCCCTCTCAACTCTGGTCAACTGCGAGTGAGTCATTGAAGACATGATCTCTTAATTTTTTTTTTTTTTTTTTTTGGGGGGGGGGGGAGGGGGTCAATCTTTTATTTTTCTTTCTTTTTCATATAAACAATATACAAATTAGGTAATTGCAAAATAATACAAATTTCATTGTAACAAATTAATGCAAAATGAAGTAAAAGACACACACACACACAGACGTACTAATATACATGCCATAGTCTATTGTCATTGTTCAGCTGAAAGTATTTGCCTAAAAGCGAAGACTGTTTCTGTAAGTAGTATTGAAGGTTTAGCATATTTCAAATGTCTCTTGCCTTGATGTAGTAAAACATTAGTCTAAATCAGATGGTATGTCTTGCAAGTTTGTTTTGTTTGTTTTGTTTTTTTTAATGGGTGGTGAGAGTGTTTTCATAGGATTGTGGTAATGTCATACATGTAGTTCTAGTGTGCCTTAAAAACTGTCATATTAACTTCTGTGCATTTTGAGGTATTCACTGCTATAATAATGTTGTTTCTTGATTTTCCTTTCAGACAACTGTCACTGTCAACAAATGTGATAGAGAAGATTGCAAACCTGAATGGTCTGAGTAAGTACATGCAGTAGCTCCATGGTCTTGCCTTTTATGTTCTACTACAATGTGTATTTCCTTAAATTTTCACGTGTAGGTAGTACTCGGCAAACAGATTGATCAAAATTGTAAATCAAAATTAATGTTCACAGATGGCTTGGCAATACAGTGCACTCTCGTTACAATGAACACAGTTAAAACAAAATTCTTGTAGCAACACATTAAAAATTAAGTCCCTGAAATTATCATCTGTCTCTTTACATACTTTACTGTTTGGCTATTAAAAAAACTTTGATATAGCAAAAGAAAACTCGATTTCTTTTAAAGAAGTGTCGCCTGTACAAAACTTCCACTGATTTTCTTTGCATTGTACTAGAGAGCTTTAAACAACAACCAGTTGCCCTGCAATGAAAACTCATAAATTTCTTATACATGTATACTATCATGATTCTGAATAAAAGAGTAAAGTTTGATATAGAGTCACCATCTGTTGCTTTTTATGCCTGTTTTTGTTTCATGTTTCTGTCTATATGTTTCTGCCCCCTGAGGGCGCCAGAGGTAGTGCCAGAGCAGTGCCGTATATCAAGAGAGTCTGGCCAACTCGGTTTTCGGCTTAGGTGTTTTGAAGCCTGTGATTGGTCAAAAGCTGGTCCCGTGACCTACAGGCGCCATGTCGTTACCAAAGTCAATCACGCGGGCGCTAGCAGAGCTCATACGCAGTGCCCATTGTTCATTACGCGCAGCTACACGCAGCTACGCGCTAATATTGCTTGCCTTGGGGACTTCCCCTGAATATCAGTCATGGTGCAGTGGGGATATGTCATTGCCGTAAGGTTGTCAACTTTACTTAAGTATATAGAAGGTACAACACGAAAGATAGTTTGATATCTTATTGCCATAAACTGAAGATTAGTCATGCCTTCCTGCGCAGCATGGTGTTGCGCGAACCGACCTGGCTCTTAGTGTAATGATGCACCGCTTTCCGACAGATCCAAAACAAAGGAAAAAGCGGGAAATCAGTGTGCGACGGGAAAAATAATTATATCTGCTTTGTTTTCTTTGGATTCCTCGCGGTGTCTTTCAGACTATCCAAGTTTTGATTCACATTTGTATGTCTCCGCCATAACATACAAAAGTGTCGCCTGAGGCATTTGTTTTGGTCGTCCGTCCATCCTTCCGTCTGTCCTTCATATCGCAATCAATATTGTGGACACCGTTTGAGGTAATGAAAATTGACATGTATGCTTGTGTGAGTGGATGAAGTTTTGTTCTTAGCTTATAGGGCTTATAGGACCGTGATTTTCTCGTGATTTTATTTTATTTTATTTTTTTTTTTGGGGGGGGGGGTATGGGAGGGGGGTAAGGGTCAAGGATCAATGTCAGGTAAAATGTAATATTTAAAATTTTACTCTCTATTGTTGAAATACTATTACCCATGCAGTTCCTAAAGACCTTGGAAATTACCCAATTCACAAACTTAAAACCAAGTATGGTACACGTATTTGCATGCCATCATTACTACATAATGACGCGTGATAGGGAAAGATTTTGGCCATGATGGTCAAAGGTAGGTGAAAATACTAAAATGACAGAATTTTCTATATACTTTTAAAATAACCGTTGAAAGTATTGCCATGAAAATAATAGTAAGTAAAAAGTAGTGAGAAGAAGTAAGCAAAAGTAAAAATGCTCAAATTCCTTAATGCTTGCTCTCTTAAACAATAAAAGTCATCCATTCACACCTAGTTCAAGGAAAGTAAACATTCGACGCATTAAATTTAGTGACAAATTTGCCATTTTTTTCTGCCAATTATGTGAAACTGTCGTGTAACATTGTCGAGACGTACTCTACACCTGCTAAGAGAACAATGTAATATGGCGGAGGAATACCGGTCGCCATTAGGACATCTTTATTTGTGTGGGTTTTTTTTTTAATTATTTGGTACAGATGTCACTGAGGATATCCCTCATATTATGTTATCCAGGTAAAGTACTTGTGCTTTCGTTCAACATGTTTTTTGTTTTTTTTTTGGATATTATTTTTAAACAATTTTAGATCATTTTACATATGCCTTAATATCGGTGACGTCACTTTTTCATGTTGTACATTGTACATAGGTGTATTCCTTTTGAATTACATACTAATCGGCCTTCATGTCAGTTTCATACATAATGGGACTATGGTAATTGATGATTACAATGTATTTACGTGGGAAACAGTAATAACTGTGGAATTCGTCTATCCTCTGCACAGCTAGAATTGTAAATTTATATAATACATCATGTTGTTATACAATATTCTTGTTCCCTGGACAACTTGCTAAATACAATATACATAGCATACAGTCTAGTGAAAGTTTACGATACGACTTACTGTGAATTCTTCTTTAATTTTCACAGCAATAATTCATCATTTTTTATATTCAGGAATTATGTCCTTTAGACAGCTTCCCTATTATTTATACGGTATACCCGTGTGCTTGTGTCTATTTGAATGTGTAAAAATGATTGATTGTTGGCTTTGTTCAACATGGATGGAATGAAAGAATGTCCCTCCCTCAACCTACCCCCTTTCTCCCCCCCCCCCCCCCCCCTCTCTCTCCCTCTCCCTCTCTGGGTAAGAGAAAGAAAAGTCAAGCAACACCGTGCCTTTGGGACGCCTGCGCGTACACACTTATCCCTCCAAGCGCACACGCTAAAACCATAAGCGCACTGTACGCTGGGTAACGACATGGCGTCCAATTTATGAGTTGGCCAGACTCTCTTAATATACGGCACTGTGCCAGAGGTATTATAATGCCCATTGCATAATGCAAGTACAGGATGTTACTTTCAAATTGGGATGCAATTGCATGTTTGTATTTGAATAAATGCTGTATGGCACTTTACTTTCATCTGTTTTCAGAGAATCTGAAAATTCTGTCACTCGGAAGGAATCTAATCAAGAATCTCAATGGCTTGGTAAGTGATAAATTGTTGTTCGATATTTTTGCTGTACTGTGTTTTTGGTTGGTCAGTGTTTATGTGCTTGGCTCAGTGGTGTTTCAATCTACATTTTCTATTTCCAAGTCATTTGGACATCAATGAAACATTTGAGACGTATGAGAGCAAACTTGTTTCATTTGTGTCCTTAAAACTTAAATTCATGCATTTCCCATACATATTGTATGGATAATTTTCTTTCTCATTTTCATATTGTCTTTTTCTACATCTTTATCAAAATGATTCATTTTACATGTAGTAATGCTTTAGAGTTTATGGCTATTTGTGTTTGTTGATAACATGCACTTTAACAATACATTATATAACAAGAAAACATCGTCTTTACAATCTGTCCCGGCTTTGCGAATTGATGCTTGTGACTTGCAATGTATTGCAACATAACCCTGGTTTAGATGTGGTACGTCACAATAGACAAGTTCATTCATTCCTTGATTGTGTGTCTGTGTGTGTGTGTTTAATGTGATCCACTTGTGATGTATTCCCACAGGAAGCAGTGGCTGACACATTGGAGGAGCTGTGGATCTCATACAACAACATTGAAAAGCTGAAGGGGATTCAGGTGCTCAAGAAACTACAGGTGAGGCCAGAAGGATGCACATGTATATCATTAGAAAAATTAGTTTTGACAAACTTTTGGCAGCCAACCTTGTTTGTGTTGTTGTTGTTGATTGTCCACAAATATGGTGTTTTCAGACTTACAGTAAAAGCATCCTTTCAAAGCAAATACTGACTTAGCCAATGAATTACTGAACTTTTACCATCTGCTGAAAAGAGTTCTAGTAGTGACAAAGTCAGCCACTGTCATCTGTGACATTACTGTTAAGGGGGATGGGGGGGGGGGGGACCTGTGACAAGTTGAAATCAGACAATGAATAAATAACAGGACAAACAAAAACGAGCAGAGCGATCTTGTTCTACGCACTGTAGTGATAATTCTGACAACTTGGCTCTTTGTTAGAGAAACGAGCATGAGACACTGATATCAATGATGAAGTCAATCAACTTATATCATACGTGTAAAAGTATTGGTCAGAAAGAGATATGATTGATCATCTACCAATGATTGTTTGATATTCTCTTTGCTGGAAATATACAGTAACAATACAGACTAGTCAATTTGTCAAATTTGGTAGAAAGTGCTGATGTTATTGCAACTGCAGCTGAAGGTGATCGGTTCCATGAGTTCTATAGTGCCAGTTTATCAGCAACTTCACTCACATTTCCTATGTCTCTCTATCTTGTGGTGCCATGCAGGTCCTGTACATGTCAAACAATTCAGTGAAGGAGTGGGCAGAGTTTGACAAGCTGCAGCAGCTGCCTTGCCTTGTTGAACTCGTCTTTGTTGGTCAGTATTTGTTTTTGTTTTTGTTTTTTAGCTGAGGGAGATTCAATCTTTCAATCCTTTATTACTTTAATATGTTCAGAGGGCTCATATGTACCTAAAAAAACAAACCCCTAATTATAAAGACACAATTATATCTTAAGCTTTTTTAGAACACTGGTTACACTTCTTGATGGTGAAGAAAGACACAACATGACACATTTTGTGATTATTGATAGATAGACCTATATAATTTTTCTGGATGCTGCTTAATTTATGCAGAATCATTACACAAGGATTTTCATGAGCTAAGTAATGAATAAAAACATATTTCAGGAACAAAACAAATGGAGAGCATTTCTCTGTTTTTGTAGCAATAGTGGAAATGTAAACAGCATGCTAATTAGAGGGTTCATAGCCTATAATCTAGGTGGAGGATGCAGCAATTGTCTTTGCTGTTGCGCTCTTAATAAATGTCTGATGTGGCAAGATTATTGTCTTTGCTAAGCCATATGTCTGATGCGGCGAGACTACAAACAGTAGAAGCATCCACTGCCTGTATCCACTCATCTTGCTTTAGTCATTGTTTTCTTGTTACCAACTATGACTCAGCAATTTTCGTACAAAAACTGCCACCAATTCATAGTCAACAATAAGAAAATGACTAAAGCAAGACGAGTGGATATTGGCAGTGGATGCTTTGCGCACATCCAGTGTTCATAGTCTCGCTGGATCAGACGCATTGCCCAGCAAAGACAATAGTCTTGCTGCATTGTACGTTTTGCACGACAGCAAAGACAATAGCTGCGTCGTTCTGCATAGATTGTAGGCTGTTTCCATGTCATGCAACGCATGCCCTTTGACCCTTTCGTCACCATTACAAGGTCTCATTGTCTTCCTCGATCTATTTCCAGAAACATTTGACCAGGGTTTGCTCAGGGCTTCTCAAGTCTTGTATGCTCATAGTTTTTGCTTAGATATCTTCCCAGTATGTGTTCATTCAGGGATGCTTCACATCAGGAATCCGTTTCATAAAAGATGTTAGGATGGCAACTCTTGCTGGAATAGCATCTCTTCATAGCAAAAGCCAAATTTTTGTCATTACCATGACAATTGCCATTCCAGCAAGAGTTGCTGTCATATCATCAACTTTTTATGAAATTGGGTCACATGTTCAGACTGGCAGTCTGTATTTCTTTGTGCTTGTGTTTGAATATATCTCGGATATATGTATTCCGCAAAGGATATTTCTGAACGATACATCTTGTGTGGGTCTTCACAGGCAACCCTCTGGAGGAGAAGCACTCAGCAGAAGGAGACTTCAGGGATCAGGTCACCAAGAGGTTACCAGGACTTAAAAAGCTAGATGGTCAGTTTTTTCTTTGTTTTGTTTTGTTGTTTTTTTTCTTATTTTCCAGCTTACATGTATTTTCTTTCCCACTTTCTGGTTTTCTTCATATAATTATCTTGATTTATATTACTTTATACGCCAAATATTTCGTGAGGTTTTTATTTTCGCAAAATGTGTGCTATTTGCGAATTTAAAAACACAAGAAGTTATCAACTCTGATCTCAACATGAATGTGACATGCAAGCATACATTTCTCCATTCAGTAATGTACTCTACAATCGCAAATTTAACTACTCGTGAAATTGTTGTGAAGTTCTGATTCACCCAAAAATTAGACTTGCTAAAAATATAGTATACACCTATCTTCAATTTTGCTGTGTATTTGGATCAGCCGGAATATTGAAAATAGATATTTCAAAGTACTTAGTAGGCAGGAAATACTGAAACAAAGAAGGTGGTATACATGTATTTATGCCACTTGAAATATCATGAGTACCTACTACGTTGTCTTTAGTCGTAAAGTCTTTTTGGGCTGTCACATCTACAAAATATTAATTGATTCATTTTCTTACAAATTCATTTTCGTAATAGTTTCCTTACTGTAAAGTGGAAATTTACGTGGTGTTGAAATTTTCGCGCTTTATGCGCAACCAGAACCCAGCGTGAAAATAAAAGCATGCAAATATTTTTGATTGCTATATGTTCCAGTAATTCATGTCATGATTCCCTGGAATTAAAAACATGCAAAACTCATCTTACCTAGCCAAGCGCAAAAAATTACTCACACGAAAATATCCACTTTTACCGCACTTGTTCATAATTTAACGAGTATCCAAAGTATGTAACCAGAAATTACATTGTAGTCCAGCGGGGCGTTTCATCAACGAGTTCGTCGGAGGTTTTCACCGACAAATTTGCTATCAGCCAATCAGACGCAAGGATTTCAGTAGCTTTTAACAGTTGTCGGTGTAAATCACCGGCAAAAAGTTTCATGAAACACCCCCCAGATCTGCGACATGCTCACTCTTGCTGAGCAAATGCACGAAAGGAGGGGGTTTTCAAATACATGTACAAACTGCTGCATGTATTCTTTGTAACATTCTTGTTTTAATTCAGAGCTGCTAATAACTATAGCTGGATAGTTCCTACGGCCAAAACCTGAATTTTTCTTGTGTTTTTCTGTGTAGGTGTGACTGTCATCAAGCAAGATGAGGAGGAAGAAGAAGACTAGATCCAGCAGTGGTTGACTGTCAAAAGAAAAAAGACAAAAACCATCCTGAACTGATTTTGATAAAACCATTGAGTGTCTCCGTCCGGGAATCTCTGTTACCCAAACTAAGTCTGTCTGTAGTACCACAGAAAGTGGCGCCTCTGTTGGCCACAAGTACGCCGATGTCATGCACCCATCGTGCGTTGCAGATGCCATCATGACCTCATGCCCTGAAGTGCCTCCCGTCGTGATACCGATGTGGATGTTGGGTTGTGGAGTGGATCCCCGAGGAGAACCACTTGCAACGATGAACGTCTGAATGCCGTACGAGTTGCCGAGAGTCACGCCCTGTTCAGCACTCCTTTTGATGACACCACAATCTGGCCTGCTTTTACCATTTCCACATTCATGTGGCAGTGTTCTTTGTATTCATGTTGTTGTTCTTTAAAGCCAGAGTTTGGATGTCTTTGACGAGAAGAGCTTGCACAAGTATTTTATTTTGTCATTTCCTTTTCTTTTTCCAGTCAGATTTATGTCTGCACTAGGCCCTCATGCTAAGTAAGTGAGATACTGCTCAGGAAAAAAGGTAAACTTATCCACAAAGTTTGCATTAATGCAGTGAGAACAAATGTTATCTATGAAAGTGTTAGATGCTGACTCTATTGTGTAGGTCCTGTATTGGATGACATGTGCGACATGAAATAGTGTGCATTACCGGTATGTTGCATCCATCTTCATTCCACATTTAAAAGACATTTCCTGTTTCTTTCTAACCCAACCACCAATCCCCCTTATAATAATAATAAGCTATGTGATTTTGCACTCTAATTGTCAGTGAACCTATGCCTCCGAGGTCAGTTATAGCTCCTCATTTTGCATCATATACCGTAAAAGTGGAAATTTTTGCGCATTTTGTGCAACAAGAATCTGGTGCAAAAATAAAAGCATGCAATTTTTTTTTTTTTTTTTTGCTTATTATATGTAACATCATTTTATGTTTTGATTCTATGGCATTAAAAAAATGCAAAATTCATCTTACATGGCAGAGCGCAAACAATTACGCGCACAGAAATTTTTGCTTGTACAGTATTACTGGTAGCTATCAAGAATTTCACATGATCTTGGCAGTGGTTCATGTTGAACATACTCTGTGGCACTCTGAATTTTAGAAATATATGGACACTTGTTGCAAGGAGTACTCTTTGCAATTTCAATGCTTTAAATATGCATGTGCACCAATGCATGACATATTGTTTATTTATTTTTGTATTCTTTTTCCACACCAGACCAGGTTGGATTTTGAAATCATTCATAGTTATGTCACTTAAGCTAGTTAACCCCCGATTCTCTTGAGTAGAATATAATGGCTGATCCTCAAAAATAACTTTGTTGATCTCTGATGGAGGGGGGGGGGGAAAGAGAAGGATATTCCATCATATAATTGCCCAAGGCTAAGCTTAAATGAAAATTTGCGGGTGAAGACAGTGTCTTAGTGCTGGCCTTACCTAAAAGGAATATTTATTGACAAGAACCTGTGTTAACAGAGCAGTTGGTATATTGTGCTACAAACATAAATGCAGTGCTCTTGTGGACATTCCTAGATGAGAGTTTTACTAGTTTATCTGGATCTTAAATTTAAGGTGGTAATGTCTCTAGCAATACTCTTGTACATGTACGTAATATTTGAAATTTTGCCTCCTGAAACTGTCCATATCTTTGTATAAAGTGTTTACAGTGTATCAACAAACATATTATGTAAATAAAGAGAATAACATGATGCCAATGTACAGTTTATGTGTTTTCTTTATACTGTACATAATATGCTTGTATAGCTATCGTCTCACATACAGACTTCTTAGGTATTGAGGTGTATTTCATATCCCCTTTTCAAATCCAGTATATAATTATTGGCATTTAAACCTTTTAGAACTGGTGTCAACATGAGGGAGAAAGAATTGTGGTGACACCATGTGTATGTAGTCCTTAACCGGATCGTTGTTTAGCAGAAGAAGAGCCTAGAAAGAGGAGAATTGAAGAGGGAAGCGACCTATGGGGATTGTAAGGAGGGCAAAAAGTGAAGAGTGGGGGACAGTAATGGGCTGGAAGTTGAAGTTGCACGAGTGGAGACGGTAGAGAAAGGAACAGAGAGAGCGGTAAGGAAGAATAGAGTGAGAATCAAGTAAGATGTTCGGACATCATTAGAGGGAGAAAGATGAAATGGAAGGGAAGAGGAAGAGGGAGGAGTTGAAGGTTGGAAAATCATGGAGATAGGAGAGCGTAGTGAAGATTCGTGAAACCAAGAGAAGAACGAAGAAGGTGTCAACATATTTAGAGGGGAATGAAACACAAAGTATATGTGTGGATTTAGTGAATGCAGCAATATCATTAGAACACAGCTGTGAAGTTTTAAGGAAAATCGCAAAATCTGTTCAGAAGTCATCAATCTTTGTTTTGGTGCAGCCATCATTGGTTAAGAAGACTAGCTTCACTTCGTGACATCATGTAGGTACGATGTATAAAGAAAATATCAAGACAATTAAAAACAAAAAATAATAAAAGTACAGATTCCCTCAACTTGTAACCGACATGATAAAAGTACATTGTAATAATATTCCCCTGCTTTCTGAAAGAGGCAAGTCAAGTACTATTTCATGTTACTAGAAAAATGGAAAGTACTGCAGTTTCTTTATTTAAAGGTGACTGTACTTTATTGTAGCAAGCTTTAGATTTGTGATGTGAATGTCAAGACCACGCTAATTAAGCAAATACTGGTATTCTGCGCATGCGTGAGACAGCCGTTTCCATGGTCCAGCCCAGGAGGCTGCATCATCTTAGCATTCACATCGCAGATCTTGCTATCGTTTTCCATATAGCTTGCTATCGTTTTCCATGTATGTGATGTCACAAAGTGTTGTCGTCTTTGTCGTCTTTCCATATAGCTTGCTATCGTTTTCCATATATGTGATGTCACAAAGTGTTGTCGTCTTTTCATCCAGCCATGGCTACACCAAAACTAAAAATTCATACCTTTTGAACTTTCCTTTAAAAAGGTTCTGTGACACACAAATGCATGTTGATTTGTGTTGATTCACGATACCCTCAACATCACTTTTGCGGTAAAACGAATATCTAGAAACGTTCCATATATTTTCAAATAATTTGTCTTCTATTTTTCTTCAGATCACTAGGTACGCCCACAAAAAAAAAACCTTCCAAACCAATATTCTTGTTGTGACCTCATCTGTCAGTCATTGCTAAAGTACCGATATGTTTAACAAAAGACATTGGCATGCACCTTCCCCTCGACTCAGCATTACTTGCATGTTTCTGTGTTTCTAATGTGACTATCAAAAGACACAGCGTGGGAACATGCAAGTTATGCTCGATCTCGGGGAGGGTATTCTACTCGTATTGCTACATTCTCTCAATTCACATATAGAGCTGAGTTTAATTCTCCTTTTGTCTATCATAAGACAGAAAAACATAATATATTGACTCTCGCCATAATAACCTGGGACCTACGCTCAACAAGCTCGCTTTTAAGTAGGTTCCTTCATATTTCTTTAGCATTCATTCACAGATTCCAAACTTAACAGATCGACCACTATTATGATTTATATATTTGCAATATTCTATGTACGTCATGTATTTCATTTAATTTTGTTATATTTGATGTAATTTTTCATCGAGAAATATGAAAATAAATTGAAATTGAAAAAATTGAAAATAATAATGAGATCACAGCCCAACTTCATAAAAGAAGGAAACAGACACACAGGAAGTACCACTCTGCCAGCTCATAGTTTGTATATATTGAAATAAAACATCCATTTATTTCAATCTTAAAATGATAATATGCATTTCTTATACATAACTGCTTTGCTTTTCTTAAAATATGCATGTATATCAAGGTACAAATATAGAATTAAGAAGCAAAAAGTGAGCACTTGCTTACAACTTGATTATACTGACTTCATTACAATCACATTACATGGTAATACATTTCGGGATGGGAGTTTTTCAACTCCCTTAGAGCTTGACATTCGCATCAAATCACTTGCAAAAGTAGAAAATAATTCTCGCTTTGGAAAAAAAAACGGAAATGGAAACATTGTTGACTTCAATTGTACATAAGATGTTATACTTACAAAAGGCAGTTCATCTCATCATTCGATAATTCAATTTGCAATAATGCCTGTAATGCCTGCAGGAAAGGAACATGAGAAAGTTATGAAGAGACAGAGGTCTACCCTAAGAGATCTCAACATGTATGAAACAGCAAATAAATCCATAACTGTCTGCCCTCATACAGAATTACTGAGGGTTCAGCTATGAAAGCGTTAAAAGTTGATCAGAATTCTGCAAGATTTAACACACTCAGGCAGAAAACGGAATATATATTTTTGTATATTCTACCTATGTCTTTACAAGGGCACAGCCCTAGTCTTTCAAACCCCTGCCCTAACAGGGACCAAGTGACGTTGGTTGGAGCTCAACATGATGCCATGTCAAGTCCACTAGCTCACAGAAACGTCTTAGTCACACAGACTTCGCCGTTACTTTCACTGTGAGTTATGTATAAAAGATACTCCGCTACTCCTTCGATGAACTGCCCTTACCTCTACCATCGACAAGATCTAACACGCGCTAGAGAGCGAGCCACAGTTACACCCTTGGAAGGGTGTTAGTCTTAATTCCAGACTGTGTTCTTCTTGAAATGCACTCCATGATGTGTCGGCCATCACATTTAAGTCATATCCACTCACATGCCTTGGGGCTTACAAAAATACCTACCACACTCATAAAGATGCGGTGTTCAGGGAAGGACCTACACCAAAGTCCTGACTGGTAGATGGGCCACACCAATCAAGTGACACGACTGATAGATTGTCACATATAACCCAAAACCTGAATTACAGTTTCTCTCATTATCAATGAAAAACATCCTGGTGGCAATTCAAATCAGGACCATATAACATTATGCTCTTTTTTTTTTGACAGTGATGCTACTTTAAAAAGGCATATGAAACATGGTTCTTGATATTTGAGAAAAATTCAACATTAATCTCTGCACCTCAGGGATACATTTTTCAGAACATTGCATTAACAAAAAAAAAACAAAAAAATTGTAATACATTTGTAAGTTAATATCTCATGTTACACAGCATCACACTTCACCGTGATGTTTGAATGCTTTGGCACAAAGTTTGATTTCCTGCAATTTTGGAAATTTAAAAAATGATTAGACAGGGATTATGAGGGGAAAAAAAAAATAGCCTCAATACAATAACATGACAAACACGATGCCATCAATGACTGCCTGGTGGATGAACATTTTTCAAATAACTACTTTTCTTTTTATTATCATTATTATCATTATTATTTCATAATGTGGTGCCATTTGGTGAGTTATAGGACTGAAAGAATGACTATTGACAGATTGATTTTAGTGACAGCTTAAAAAAAATTCTTCAAATTCTGAACTATTTCGAGGATTGTGTAAATGGCAATGGGCACATGAAAATCACATTTCCAAAGTCATGGGTTACAAAGCAAAGTACGCTGCTGATAACATCCCCAAAGATAATCCTGGATGGTTCATTCATGGACCATTTTTGGCTCAAGCACAAGAAAAAAAGAAATACATCGAACACTGTATAGGCTCACTATATATATTCATAATATCAAGATCACATAAGAACATAGCGATGAACAACTCTGAAAAAATACAACTCATAAAACTGATTACGTTCAAGATATTTCAAGACACTTTTTTTTCTTCAATATAAATTTAATAAAATATAAAATATCACATAATTTCATCTTGTGTACAACTAGAGACGATTCAGATGTATGATTGCATTTTGATAACTATGTCTGGCATGAAGGTCACGCAAGCACGTGTCGGCAAACTTGACTAGCATTTCCATCTAGGCTGTGCAGAGTATTGTTCATTTTTCGTATTTTTTTTTTTAATAACTAGTACTCGAGTGCCAAGAGACTGTTAAACCTAGCACAGCACTTTCCTATCGCATGTCTTCATACAGCACAAGCCTACACTTGGGGGAAACACACCAACATGCATTTCAATAGAAAAATATGAAAAACCCCTCCCATATAATTCTATCTTCCCCATTGGATATCTCAAATCGTGTAAAAATAAGAAACTAAGAAAATCGCATTCCAGTTTTCTTCCATTCTCTTTCTCTCCCTCTCTCTCTATCCCTCTCTCACTAAACAATCTCTCCCTCTCACACGATTACCCCAGTGATCAAAAAGTTGTTTTTAATTCTGTCTTTCAGTCCACACACTTGATTGGTCATTAAATATTGCACAATACTATACATTGGTCAGCCCAAAGATGCACTTTGCTCTTCCCATTCTCTCTCCTTTCTTCTGTCACTCCAACTCTCTCTTTCTCTCGTTCCCTCTCTCTCTCTCCACTCCCACCCCTTCCTCTGCTCATCTACAAACAGTTTAAAAATTACAACTTGTATCATAGAATATATATGTACAATTTTACAAAGAAACAGAATGCACGCACACACATACACACCATCACCCATACACACACACCAAACAGACAAACCCATAACACACATACCTGTTAGAACTTCTATAAGTCACTTCTTTGATGTGAAAGGGCACACATTCAAACTGCTTGGTGAAATGCATACAATGTTCTTGACAAAAGCAGCGTGCCAATGACTCTCCTGCCATCCCACTACCTGCCTGGCTTTCTGCATATGATGCATATTTCAAGACACCTCCCTGAGCTCTGAAGTAAAATTTCTTTCATTTCCTCGTTCTCCCCTCTGACTTCCTTTCATCTCTGCTGTGCAGTAACACATCACACACAATTACAACTCCACAGAAACCATGAGTACACTTTGTGAGCTCTTTCTACTCCATATAGACAGACCCAAAATACCTCTCATTTTTTGAGTATGTACCCTTCCCTTCTATTGTTACCTCAAAGCTCTCTCTATTATTAGAGTGTGCTTGGTTTCTTTTTAAAAATAATAACAGAAATGGGCTAAAATGGCATTCCCCCCATTAGAAATTTCCTCAAAAAACATCCATCATAAAAACAAACTAAGCAGGATCCAACTGCCCAAATATCCAGTTATTCAATATTCATGACTGCCTAAAAATATGTCCCACCCACAAAATTTAAGACTTGTGCTCCTCAATATTTGGGTTTATCCAAATGTATTTCCACACTTGCCTGCCAATGACATGGCACATTGGTGACAACAGAGGAACTGACTTCCACGATCCTTTCTCGGTAGATGCTCATACTATGTTAACTACTACTACACCCATGACTTCAAATCTGTTTGCGTTACAGAAAACTAATATTTCACTTCCAGGATTTCTGCTTTCCATAGTTCTGTAGGTTCAGCAACAACAATAAATTCCCTGTAACTTTCCTCAAATCTTTGATGCCCTTGACTGCAAAGTTTCTTGCTTTATACCTGTGCAAGCTGCTAATCCTTGATCTGTCTCTCTGCAAGATCAAACTCCCTAGTCTCTTCTTGTTGCTGCCATGTGTGAGACAACCCTCAAAACACTGAGACACTACTGTGGCACCAACTTCTCTGGTGTCACACCCCTGATTAATGCCATGTTTCCTTTTTTCAGTTGATTTCAATTTAACATTCCTGGACGGACATGCATCCCTATTGAGGGGCATGAGCAGCTGAGATGGAATCTCCTTATAGCTTCAGAGTATTGCTAGGAATCTTTTAGAGCTGTAGTCTGGACCCCCTCTAAAATTAGATACAGAAATTTACCGAAAAGCAAAATACCTGAAAGCTTGCAATCTGCACCCAACTACAGATTGGAAAGATGTTTATGAATAGAGCCTTTGGCCCAATGCTGAAGCTGTGTGTTCACACCCCATATTCTCATTCATGCTTCTATATCACAGTCAGCCCCACAATTGCATACACAGCTCACATGATGTGCCGGTTTCTTCTGTATCCTATAATCAAGCCAAACATTGGTAGTGACTCTGGACAGTACTGGAAAGACCCTTGATCAAAAATCACGCTCATTCAGTGGTGATACCACTGACAGGGAAATAAAAGGAAACATCATATATGTACTCTGTTCTCACTCTACTATAGCTCTCTTAACGATAAAAACATCTTGAATATATCTTCTCCCTGTCTTTTCCTCTGAACACTCACACACAAGTTCCACAATTCTGGAGATTTTTCCCCCGATCACTTAAATGCGATCTCCTTCCGCGCTAACGAGTTCTACGTGAACATGGATCACTGTCTACGGTTTGGTGCCCAGTGTGCATGATACAATGATTTTCACCAAGCTGTGTGTCACACTCATTGACAGAAGCCTGCATTCTTAGCTAGCCCATTGTGTGACAGCTAGCATGAGCATCAAGTTTGTGCAGATTTCACCCCAATACCTACGCTGTACAAAAATGAGAGAGCAAAGAGAGAAATAGTGAGAGAGAAAGGGAGAGAGAGTAGAAAGTTATCACACTTCCGCTTTGTGCATTACACTTTACCAAACATGATATACTGCACCACAAGCTGGATATACAAATGAACATATTCGCTGACAGGGCAGCACTCATGAGTCTAACAGACTTTACAACATGATCCACTCAGCACTTAGGCACTTCTGTATTTTCTTCCTACCAAACCCCACACCTTCCTCATCCCCCTCCCCTCTTGTGTTTCATTTTAGAATAGTCTTGGATTAAATCAAGGACAGGGACATAATACTGAGATGTGTATGAGAAGAAAGCAAAACAAAATACAAAATCAAAAAGAAACGCTCAGGGAATGTTAACTGCCTTGAAATCTGAAACAAGACACCACAGCTTTTGCATATTTCTGCTGTACAACTAGGTGAGTGGTTACAATCTCTAAATGATGTCTTGAAGGAGGGGTAAAAAGTAACTATAACACTGACCCTTCACACCTGATATTGATGATCACTTAGCTAATTTGGAGTAGAAATCACTGCCATTTCATTTCATTTCATTCACTTTAGAAAGAAAACAAAAAAACCCAAAAGCATACCAGATGCTGAAAGGCAAAGAGCAATTTCTGTTGATCTCTTCGAAAATTTCTCCAGGAACAATATCATCGAGAGAATGAACTTTATTTCTGAGGTAGAACCATGCATCATGAGCAGTTTCCACTTCATTTATAGTATTCTTTTGGACTAAAATTGCACTTTTCCTAGTGGCTTGTGTCAATCTAATTTTTGTTGTTGTTGTTGTTTCCCAATGTGACTGTGTTCTAATGGATGTCAAACACAACATTATTTCACAGAGTGCCAGCTAAAGATTTTGTTCTTGAAGGGCCTTATCCTCACTGAAGTGATAAAATGTGATCCCAATCTCGCACTTGCCAATCACACTGATGGCCGCTGCTCATCTTTGCCAAAGTGGCTCACGCAATGTCTGGAGTCTGTTCTAGATTTGCTCATCGCCACCGACTCTTGGTTGTCGATCACTGATTTTTTTTTTTTTTTTTCTGGCTCAGTTTGACATATCCTCCTCTGAGGACATCATGTCTTCGTCTTCCTCATCGATACCGTCGTCGTCGTCCTCCATCCCTTCCTCCTCTTCCTCTTCCTCGTCATCATCCTCCTCCTCCTCGCTGCTGGTCCCACTCTGGCTCTCCTGCCTCATGTAGTGGTTGAACATCTGCTCCTCCTTTCCGCCGTAGCCGCCGTGCCTTCTCCTCTCGTCCGACGCCCGGTGGCTCTTCATGTGAGCGTTCCGACTCTTCACCTTGTCAAATACCCTGTGGGGAGGTTT